>NC_056732.1:1340198801-1340498801 GCF_019279795.1 Protopterus annectens
TTGCCTACATAGAACTTTCTACAGGTTTTACAAGTAGCAAGATAGACTATATGCTTAGAGTCACATCTGGCATTAACACTAAAAGCATAAGTTTCACCAGTGACAGGGTGTTGAAAAGATGCACATGTCTCTATAGATGTGCAAAAGTTACATTTACCACAAGGTCTACTGCCTATAGTTGTAACAGAAGTAATTGCTTCCTTAGGATAACACAGTTGTCTACGTAGAGATTTCTGATTCTTAAAAGTGAAATGTGGTCGCGCTCCTATGTATTTACTTATTTGTGCATTAGACGTTAAAATGTTCCAATTTCTGTTAATGACATTGGTGTAACATTTTATATCCCTGGAATAACTGAAACATAGCCTCAAGGGTTGTGTATTTTTTATATTTCCCATGCCCTTTGTATCAGCCAAAGGTTTAGAAAAATACGGTTTGGCTTTACTGTGTCTCATTTTCATGATGTTCTCCAACCCTATATTAATTAAATGAGGTTCATAATCTCTCTCTTCTAGCTCATAGCATGTCCTATTAAGATGTGGGTCAAAATCATTAACGTTAGCATTTCACCTAGACGCTCTTAGAAATTGACTATGTGCTACATTTTTGAAAATAAACTGGGGGTGCATACTGTCTCTACTAAGTAGATTATTAACATGACGCTTTTTCCTATAAAGTTTAACATTAAAAAGTCCATTCAAATCCTGTAACACAGTAACATCTAAAAAGTTGATTTCATTATAGGAATAGTTCACAGTGAATTTCAAAAAAGTAGTGGTGGTGTTAATGTGTTCTAAAACCAGAAGATCATTCACTGTACCCCCCCAAATCAAAAAAAGATCATCTACAAATCTACGGAAGAACTTTATCCTGTCTTTGCAAATGTCACTATCCAAAATAGCTTGCTCCCATCCTAACATCATGGCATTAGCATAGCTATTGGCACAAGAAGTTCCCATGGCAACACCATGACATTGCCAAAAAAAATTAATCTTTAAAGATAAAAACATTATTTTCTAAAACCAACCTTAATAACATTCATACAGATTCTATAGTATTACTATCATATTTACCACTATCAGTCAACAATTTGGTGACACTGTTAATACCAAATTCATTCGGTATAACAGTAAATAAAAAAGTAACATCAAGTGTTACAAGTAACAGAGGTGAACAGACAAGTAGCATCCTTTCACAAGTAAAGGCATATATATCCCTTACGAATTGTTCATTATCTTTTAATATATGGCTGGTTTCATTTATCAACGGTCGTAATGTTTTTTCTAAAAAAATGGAAACAGATTCAGTGCACCAATTTCTCCCCGCTACTATAGGTCTTATGGGGGGGGGTCTAATAAATTTTTGTGAACTTTGGGTAAGCCTTGAATTATAGGTATAGTGGGACTGGAAATCAAAAAATAATTATAAAGATGAACATCTATCAAATTCGCTGTAAACATTTCCTTCAACTGTCTATGCACTTGATCTATCATTCTATAAACATGTGTTTTACTAATGGTTTTAGAAAACATACCATCACTCAACATTAAAGACATTTTTTTTAAATAATCATCCTTGTCTAAAACAACAATAGGTCCTCCCTTGTCTGCAGGGCGTATTGTAATCAAAGAATTAGTTTGTAACTTTTTTTAACGCTCAATGTTCATCCTTACTCAAATTGTGCCACTTCATACTATCCTTCTTACCTTCCTGCTGGTAGAAAACTTTATAAGCATCATCAATACATAACTTTTCAAATGCTGACAAAAGTGGATTTAATTGCGGTACGAAGGCACTGGGTTTTCTAAAAGCAGTAACATTACTATTAGAGTTGTCATCATATAATAATTTCAACATTAAATATCTAGTAAATAATTTAATATCAAGCTCAACATCAGCTATATTTGAAAATATAGTAAGAGAATAGGGCTTCACCTGCTGAGTTTTTTACTTTGGTGACTTGGAGGAGTAGATTGTTGTTTGAACGGAGGGATCTGGATGCGAGATATGGTTGGACTAGGTTTTTAAGGGCTGGGTTTTTTTCTGGTTGGTGGAGGAGTTTGTGGGTTAAGGTTAGTTGATTAAATTGAAGTAAGAGATGGAGTTCTAGCCAGTTCAATTGCTTGAGAGATTGACAGTGATGGGATTTATATGGGGCATTTGTTGCAAATTTGGAGATTTTGTTGTAGCAGGTTTCTAGCTTGGTCAGTTTTACAGAGGTTTGTTAGGACAGGAGATGCGTGTAGAAGTGTAGATAGCAGGTGTGTTCTAGCAATTGCAGATTTTGTGTTTGTAGTTATTGTTTATTTCTATAAGGGAGGCCAAGTTTTTTGTGTACTTTTTTGATGGATTGGTCTATGTGGAGATCAAATTTTAGGTTATTGTCGTTAGTAACAGCTAGAAGTTTGGTAAGGGGGGGTGGGAGTAATTATGATTTTGTTCTTAGAGAAGATCTGAAAGTTTTTGGGGGGGAGGGTTTCTGGTGGGGTAGAAAAATATGTTTAGTTTTATTGGGATTTAATAAAAGTTGGGAGTTTGTTAGCCATATTTCTACAGATAGGAAGGTGTCCTGGGTGATAGATTGCAGGTCATTAAGGGAAAAAGCAGAGCAGATCAGAGTGGAGTCACCAGCATATTGTATAGTCTTGGCTTGCAGGTGGCAGAGTGGAGATGATTAGTGAATACGAAGAAAAGAAGAGGTCCAAGGATGGAGCCTTGGAGTACCCCTAAGGTGATCGGTATGAGGGGTGAGAGGGACTCTTGCCAAAGGACAATTTGCTGTTGATTTGTTAAATAGCTTTGGAAACATGCTATAGCTGTGTTTCAGAGGTTTTGGGAGGACAGAACATTTATGAGTTTGGGGTGATTGACTATAACAAATGCTTTCGGCAGGTCCAGGAATATTGCTAATATGATCTGAGAGTTGTTTCTGAGGTGATTAATAGTATTTGTGAAGGATAGAAGGGCTGTTGATGTGCTATGGGCAGGGAGAAAGCCATGTTGAGTGTGTGACAGGAGGTTGTGTAATAATAAGTTATCCATAAGTTGTGAGAGAATGACTCTTTCCAGGATTTTAGACAGAGGGGAGAGGATGGCAATGGGGTGATAATTAGTTTACAGGAGCTACCTCCTTTGTGCAGGGGTATGATTTTTGATATTTTCCAGACAGTGGGAACATATGACTCAGTGATGGATCTATTAATATGGATGTTTATTGGGTAGCAGATTGCCTCTGATGCTAGTTTTAGATAATCTGCAGTTTTTATATGATAACAGGCATCCTGAAGATCTGTAGAGCACATCCAGTCATCCTTGCCCAGAAAGGGTAGAATGGACTGAACCATGACCATCCAGAATTTGGTTCAGTGAACTGATTTGTTTAGATTGGTGAGATCCAAAATTGGTCTCCAGTCCCCTGTTTTCTTTGGCACTAAAAAGAACCTTGAGTAAGTTCCGGATCCTATTTGGTCTGGTGGGACCTCTTGGATGACTCTTTTTTTCTAGCAGCTTTTGAATTTGAATTGCTGCTTGATCCCTCTAACTGGGTGGAATGCCGGGTTGTTTCTTGGAATTGGAGGCAAAAGGGAAAAGGGTATTATATAACCTCTGGAAATAATCCTTTGCACCCAAGTATCATTTGTTAAGTCTAGCCAGGCTCTCTGGTACAGAGATAAACTCCCCCAACTGTTTCTAGAGGAAGACAGTCAGGCCTCCATTCAGGAGCGCTGATAGGGTTTGTCAGAGAAAGATTTTTGTGAACTCTGGTTTTGCAGGCCACCTCTGCCATGAGGGTGTCATTGTCCATTAGAGTTCCCTCCTCTGCCACCGAGGGAACCTCCTCCACATGCATCTTAGAAAGATCCTTGAGACTTTTTAAAACATATCTTCCAGCTACTGCACTGATTCCTAGAATAGGATCTTTGGGAAACTGAAAAACATACACCCAAGGCAGACAAGGTCTTTCCATCCTTCTCACACCTGGCCAGTATTTCCTTTACTTTAGAGCCAAACAGTGTAGTTCTGTCAAAAGGAGCATTGATGAAAGAGGACTGAAATGGCTCCACAAAATCTCACAAGCACATCCAGGCCTGTCTCCTCAAGGAAATACCTGAACCTTCTGCTCTTGAGGTTCCTTCCACAATTTTGGAAACTAACCTCATAGAAGAGTTGGATATAGACTGTAGGGTTGCCAACTGAGACATTACAGAAACTTGAACCTCTTCAGAAATGGCTCCTACAAGAGTATTTAACAACTTCTTAGTCAAATACCTCTGAAGTTTAATAAAGTGTGCCAAATAGTTCAGTGACCTTAGTGTAAAGGTCGCTGAAGCAAAAACATACTTTCCTAATCTGTCCATCACCCGCAACTCCCTGTTGGGGGGATAGACAGTGAAACTCACATTGGCAAGTTCTTTCTTCATGGCTGCCACAACAACCAGCATCAACTGGAACCCCTTTCCCCCAGAATGATCTGTCATCAGGTGGTGCCATTATTCTGTCTGGTCTCTGAGGTGTGGGTTCTATGGAGTCAGGTTCCTTTCATGCCACAGCCGAGAGATCATATCAACAAGCTCATTGGTGGGCAGACTCACCCAGGAGATAGACGGTCCAGTACTAAAGGCCTCCAGGAGAATAGATTCCTTGGACCTAAAGGTGGAGGGAGTATGGCCACCTCTCTGTTTAAGAATTTCCAGGATGACTCCAAATGAGACATCTTCAGGAGGTGACCATGGGGACCCTTCACCTTCATTAACATCTGTGTCTTCAGTGATAGACTTCTGTGGGGAGTTTATGTGGTTCCTCTTACATGTCCTCTTCCTGGGCACCTCCTCAGTGGGATGCTCTGGTGAGGTATCAGAAGACAAAAGAACCTGGGTCTTTGGTACTGGATGACCCTGTGGAGAGAAGTGGAGAGGCTCTTGATGCTAAGACAAAAAGGTAGCATGTCTAGGATCCAAGGGCAAAGGCTCCATCAAATATTCCAAGGCAGAGAACACTCTCTTTGCAGCCTCAAAGGCAGAGCTCGAAGGAACAGAAGAGAGGTTCTGATCCAAAAAAGCAAGCTTCTGAATCATCACCCCCCCCTCCACTCTGACAGCAATACCCCCGAGGTGGAAGCTGGAGCTGAAGTGTCTAGTGCAGAGGCTCCAAGGTGCAGAGATGGCTCCAAAAACTTTGGAGTTGAATGATGAACCTCAGATCTGACAGGCAAACTTTGGCTCTGAGAGCTGTCTGGATCCGAGGGACTGGATGTATCAGAAAGGATCTTGGATATGATAATATGGAAATCAATTGTTCTAAGGCTGATGGATCTGGAGGGACAGAATCCAGGGACTCCGAAGCAACAGAAGGTGTCAGTGGAGAAATTTGCAAAGGGGATGTTGTGGAAGGATGGATAACATGACCCAGAGAGGTAGGCACTGAAGGAAAAGCAATCTGTCCCTGTGCTGAGAGGATCTTCCTCACCACTCTGTCCACGTCTTCTTCTGCAAGGCTTCTGGAAAAATGAGTATTGTGAATGGATGGAGATATCTGTCTTTGTAAAAGGGGTGATGGGAGCCTATCAGGAACTAGATCCACAGACAAGGAGTATCTGGTGCATGGAAGTAAAAGCATTTCGATAGCTCCTGTCAGTGTCAGATCTGATAGGGTAGAATCTGACAGTTTAACATGTTTCTGATCTGATTTTGTCAGGGTCGGATCCGGTAGTGTTAAGACGGTCTGCTGCAATGAATCCATATGCTTCTGCACTCTCAATTTTTTTAGATCCGGGGTTGAGAGTGGGTCCTTTTGACTTCTCTTTATTGAAAAGTCAGTCAGAAGATGATGATTTTGAAGAAGGTCTAGATTTAGGTGACTCAGATATGGCTTCTCCAAAGGATGAAGGAATGAGACCTTTCAAAATAAACTTGTTCTTACATTCCATAAGAGCACAGGGGTTGAAGCCATGTCAAATTGTGCAATCTTCTTGTAAATGAAGAGGACCCAGGCAATAAACACAAAGCATGTGGGCATCAGAAACTGACAATTTATGTCCACACTTAGTACATTTTTAAAACCAGCAGGTTTGTCAGCCATAACAAGCAATGAACAATAATGCCAACAACAACAGCAACAACTATAAGTCAGAGGAATTATAGAAAAAAAATAAGTAAGATAGACAAAGATTAAAAAAAAAAACTAGTAAGAAAAGAGGGCAAGGGAATACCAACAATAGTAAATAAAGGCTAAGACAGAGTCATAAGGAAGGAGAGATATTAACAATTGTATAGAGATTAATAAATATAGTAATATGACAAGGAGAAATTGAAGATAAAGATTATTAATTAGTGATTTGAGAGAGAAACAAAAAAAAGTCAAAATGCAAAAAAAATTAACTTATCCAAGCCATACAACTTTAGAGAGATGGTAGACCACATTTGTTAGCTTGAACTGGCAAACAAGATCTGAGGTACTTGGGGGAGGTGCACTGTGGGTAATGGAGAAGCTCGAGAGATTTGGTTGCTGCGAGCTTTAGCAATGTCCGAGTCGGATCCAGCGGTTTGGATCCGAACCCAAGCAGTTGAGGATAAAATGAAAATTGACATCAGATATTTTGTTTTGTAATTTAGTTTGTAAAGCCATGTAACTCATCCTTTTTACTAAAAATGCCATCAAAGCCATAAGAAGAAAAATATATTTTTATTTCTTGTAATTCTCTGCTCTAATTTCAGTCCAGTCAATATGTCATAGCAAATACAGCTACAGGTAGGTATGCAGTTCAGTTGACAGCAGGTTGTAGTATGTGGTTCCAATCACTTCTCTTACAGTCACTACACTGTCTCAGCAGATCAAATATGTTATCAGTTCATAAGTTCAAAGGTTCATAGGAAAGTACTAGGCCAACTGCCCCTGTGGGCCATTTGAAGACTAGCCAAGTACCCCACATAAGAATCAAACCCTGCAGCTTGTGTCTGTAATTTGTAAGGTAAGCACCTTAAGCATTATTCCAACGTCCCACCGTAAAAATGGCAAGTCACTTGTAAGTTTTGGAACTCATTCATCACAAAACTTAAAACAATATATAACTTGGATGTTCAGGCTGCTAGCATACCTGTCTGATAAAACTGAAAATGCTAGCTTCCCTTTTGTACACAGTTCATATATTTTGTTTAATTCTTTCATGAAACTTTCCTGTAGCTATGGAGTGAAGTAAAAAACTTGCCACAACTGCAGGCAACTGAAATTTACATGCTTTTATCCAGCTAGTTTCAGCTAACACCTGTGAAGATATGAAGAATGCTTGATATATATATATATATATATATATATATATATATATATATATATATATATATATCACATTTCACAAGCACTGTTTCAGCTTGTGAAACTAGCATGTACATTATATTAATTCACAACTTACCTGACTTTATTAATTTCCTAGGAGATCTTATTAACTAATTATGACAGCCTACTCATTTCACTAACTTCACATTTCCTTGAAGTATAAATACTTTAAGAAGAACAGTTGATCTACGATTCTGATGTTCCTGGTGAACTGCATTTCATGTCACTGCATATTTCAATTCATTCACATAATTTTATTGTTCAGTTTTACAGTTCATAAATCAGTATAATAGCTGACAGGACTTACCATCATTTATGGTGATCTCATTTTCACACTTAGAGATGCATTACAGAGCAAATAAGAGTTTATCTTAGATTTATTCTTATTCTTCTGTGGCTACAGGATATCATGATTCCGATTTCATCAGTTGGTTCCAAAATCATGAGTAATTCCTTTTTGTTCATCAGGTTCAGATGCTGTGCAGAGTGTGATGACCCACCACTGGCAACCAGTAATCAAAGAGCCTCAATCCTCACCATTGGCAACAGTGGTGGTGGTGGGGGGGATGTTCACAGTATTGCCAGATGCAGCTCTCTGCATCAAGTGCAATTTCCCTTAAGAGCACACAGAGACCACAGTCAGTCTGGGGCTGGTTTCTCCCTCTTTCTCCAGATCCTCAATAAGATTCCCCACTGGCACAGCTATAGAGTTGAGATCTCAGCTGAGTGCCCTACCAAGACCACCACCACCCTCTCTGTCCAACCAGTGCTTCATGCCCCTGCCAAAGTAGCTGACACAGGTTTACTAGATATAACGTCTTCTGCTCAGACTATAAAGTAGTTTTCACTGCCATCAGTCACTCCTGACAGCTACCCTAAGGCTCTTCCAAGGGTATACTGAGTGATATTAATATTAATACAAATGGCAGTTTGACCAAGAGCAAGGCTATTAGGAGTGGCCCACACAGTGTCATCAAATAAATATGCAAGTACTCTCAAAACTTAAATATCTCTACACAGATCAGCCACAATGAAAGGTTTAGATATATTTAACAACAAATAAAAGAACAAGAAAATACTAAGTATATATTCACAGTAACATCAGAGTTCAAAACCACAGGGAATATTTAAAATAACATTGCAGTACAGGCTCACACAAATAAAGAAAAACACCTAAACTAAGCTTCACTGTGTTCCTGACTGAATATAAGAGAATTATACTGTTCCCTAGAAATTTACTTCATTAGAGCAAGGCAGATGTGGTGAATGGTTCTTGCTGTTGTTGTCAGGTCCAAAACAGAATGCGGAATGCACTGTCTCATTCAGAGACTTCTCAAAATAATATCTAAAATATTACTGCTGGGATAGCTTGCAGAATGACATCAGTTCTTGTCATTTGACTTCTAGTTCTCATGCAAACTCCCATTGCTGAAGATGGCAGTATTTAGCATCTACCTGTAAAAATATTTATACAAGGACTTTTGCTCAGATCTTTGGCAGATGCTGGAAGTCATAAAACAATTGCATTCCTTCATGCTTCAAAAGTAGCAATTAGTTCACCCTAAAGATAATACAGAAAGCTTCCTAGTACAGACGTTGTGTCTCTAGCTGCACTGAAACATCCTTATGGCTTAGCCTATAAAGTAATTTAATTTCAGATATTTTTCTAAAGTTTTCTGGACTGAGCTTAACCTCCTGTAGTCCAGTTTCCACTGTTAAAATATATACATTTAAATAGTTACAATAGTGCATGTACATTTATGTTATCTTCTAGTACAGCACAATGTGGATACATTTTAATCACAGCACTTTACAAATACATTTTCAACACACATTTCTGTACAAAGCAGTTGATATACACATGCCATACAGTTCTAATACATTTGTAACACAAACATCTTGTATAGATTAGTTTGATATTTACAAATGACAAATAATTATTTACAAAATTCCACCTAGCTGTGCTGCCAGCACCTCCTTTTGTCACACAGAGTTTTAATTTTCTCTGTTCTCCTGCCATACCCCATTGTGTGGACTTGTGTAACTTCCCCTGTCTTCACCACAAACAGCTTCCTACCAATTTTTCTTCCTCAGGATGACACTCCAGTTGAAATAAATATGAGTGAGTCTTTGTCAGATGAAATGATACCAAACGTTATTAACATAAACCTATTACCATAAATTCCCAGTTATTAGGTGATATACTGAGCACACTGGAACACACACTAAACTAAATGCAGGAAACCAAAACAATATGTACAATAAAATAAGCACAGATTATTTATTAAGGGAGTTGGATGTGACTTATAAGAGAAAGAGAGAAATGGTGAAGCACCAAAGTGTTATTGACTGTTTTTCATTGGAGACTGTCCAAAGTCCTTGGCAGATGTCTTGTCTTTTGCAAGCAGGTGGAATATGCAATCATGTGTCAGTTTTATTTTCTTTTTTTAATTTTCTATTGACACGTGTCTTTTACTGGCCAGAATTAATTTCATGCATGTTGTACCCAGCATGAATCTTTTTATCACTCTGAGCTGCATTCCTTAACAGTCCTTCATGTATCAAAAGAAATTGTTCATGTACAGTACATTCAGTTTCATATTCAAGGATGTCTAGTATTAGCAGAATTAGACTACTAGCCTGTCTCCTATTCTAAAGCATGAAAATCAAATTAAAGAGACAGAGGCTCATTATATGACTATATAAAATAATAATGTATTCACCAATACTTTACACCATTCTCCCCTATTTTCTCCATAAATACAAAAAATAATAAACTATCATTTCTGTCCACTGTTTCCACTATTTATTAAATATATTTATTTAAGTATATTTTAGCTGCGGTTGTAATCAACTACATCCTTAAATTTTCTCCTCACTGATCATCATATTCAATATAAACAGTTACGCAATCAAGGAAAACACCTAGTCACTAAAAATAAGAAAGAATACTAAGTTACTCTTCAAAATCAATATAAACAAAATCCAAAGAAGTTTTGGAGTGCAATCAGTTCCTCACTTTACCCTGGCTCCAATAATAACCCTTGTCCTAATCCAGATAAAACACCCACTGAGATAGCCTCACTCTTTAACTCTTATTTTATTGACACCATATCTAACCTCACTACCACCGTCCCACAAACTAACCTCAACCCACCAAGTCCATCTTCTCTGCACTGTACTACTTCATCTTTCACCTAACTTTTCATTCTCACCCACACCAACCTCCACAATAAAAAACTCCTCCTTAAACTCAAACCCAATACTTACCTACCTGCATCATTCCTACAACTATCAGCAAGTTCCATTGACTACTCCATTAGCATACTCCTTAATAGTTCTATTCGGGAGTCACATGTACCACATATCTGGAAAAAAATCATATATTCTACCTCTTCATAAGGGTGGCAAAAACTGACATATCCAATTTTTAACCCATTGCCATTCTTTCGCCCATCTCAAAAACTTTAGAAAAATGTGCTCATACTCAGCTTCTTAATTATCTAGTTCAAAACCAAATCCTTTCTCCTATTCAGCACGGTTTCAGGCCAAGTCACAGTACCACCACAGCTCTCATTTCTTTTATGGACACAGTTAACTGAGCCAGTGATGCTGGCAACATTGTCTCCTCACTCTTTCTTGACCTCTCTAAGGCCTTCGATACGGTATCTCATCCCCTTCTTCTCAACAAACTCTCCAGCTTAGGCATTTTACCGCCAACTCTGAACTGGTTCTCAAACTACCTTACCAATAGGCAACATTCAACCAAATGGCAACCTTCTTTCTCACCTATTCTTAACACTACCACAGGTGTTTCCTAAGGATCCATATTGGGGTCCCTTTTGTTTAGCATATTCATTAACAGCTTTCACAACATCCTTAATCATGGCTCCATCATTCAATATGCAGATGATTCCACAATCATCTGCACAGCCAAGTCCATATCTGAATTATAACTACTTACCCAAAATGCCTTCACATCAACCGAAACCTGGATGTCCAACAATCATCTCGATCTAAACCCCAATAAAACTAAACTCCTTATTTTCACTCCCAAAAAATCCCACTCCCCTTAACAAGGATGACTTTACTGTTTATTCCCAAAACAACACCATTATTGAAGTTGTTCCAAGTACTAAACTGCTATGTGTCATCATAGATTAAAACCTAACACTTGACCTCCATTTTCACAGTAACATAAAAAAAACATAAAAAATTGGCCATCATCTATAGACACAAATTCTTCCTTAATCATGCCACAGAAATGTCACTTGCCTCACCCTTTCTGCTATCATTTCTATTATATGGTGCCCCTATCCTTACCAATATCCAGTCTTCCCTTAAATATAAACTAGACACGTGCTACAACAAGATTGCTAAATTCATAACAAATGAAAAATTCTCATCCCATCAGTTTATCACCAAGTCAATTAAATTGACTTGAACTCCCACGTTATTTCACATATTTACAATTAACAACTGCACATAAATTTATAAAAAAACCACTAAATTATCCCACCATCTCTAATCTACTTACCACACATCACCCAAATAGATCTCTTAGATCTGAAGACAAACTATTGCTCAAAGTAGAAAAAACAAATCTCTCAGCTGGTTGGATGCTTTACTCTTTTACTGTCTCAAAACTTTGGAATGCCCTCCTACCATCAATCTGAATCACTAGCAATCCTGCTCTCTTCAAAAAGTTGCTTAGACAACATTTTTCCTCTCTCTAGCAATGCACATGGGACCCAAAAACACACTCCCTGAAACCTAACTTTCCCCTCAATGCCACCACATCTACTTCTATCTGTGCTCTCACTCTTCACAATTTTCTATCACTCAATTCCCACATAACTGACCTATTTGATTTGCCCTCTTCATTTGCCACCTAGTCATACCCTCTAAGTATTGAAAATCATGAAACATATATTCGCTTGTATAAGCACCCTTATTTCTAGAAGTATTACTGTAAAATGACTGTAAAATGCTGAACTGCAATCCTCCTATATGGTTGCATTGCTTTCTATGATCTATGCATATTGTATAATTTCATGTATTGTACACTGTAAATACTCTGTGTTATGTTCAGTGTTGTGCACTGTAAATACTCTGTATTCTGTTCAGTATTGTGCACTGTAAATACTCTCTATTGTGTTCAGTTCATATTGTACTGTTAACTTTAGTGTGGAGCTTTTCGCCCCAAGCCTCCACTGAAAATCGGCTCACCTTGGCCCAGTGGACCTTTCCGGTAAACAAATGCAAATAAATAAATAATAATAAATTTGCCCACCACTTGATGTTCTGCTTCATTTACCTTACCTCTCTGGTTATACATAACTTTTCAAAAACTCTATTATCTGTTCTTTTGAAAACATAATTCCTTCCCCAATTACTCTCTGTTTCCTGTACCCCACCCTTCAGTTTTTTTTAACACCTTTATTGACTTTTCACTTGTGACAAAGGCAAACTTATATTTATATAAAAGTAATCAAACCATATTATTCCTGCCATCTCTTAAACTTCATTCCTCCTCCAAAACATTTTTCTGTGTTTATTGTTCACACAATTTCCATTTTTCTATGTAATTTACTCCTACCCTCTTCTAAGATCCCACTTCATATTCTTTTATCTCTGTTACAATATTCAATATTTCAGGCATAGTTGATTTAAATTTAGATTTCATTTTTCTAGTCAGAGTAGCCAGATGCTGTTGAAGGCTTGAGGGGGGTGTGTGTGAGAAGGGCCCTTAGTGATCTAAAAAGAACAATGTTTTAAAACTATTTACTATCATGACATAGGTTCACTTGGAAGACATTTTAAGCTTAGCCAGTTTCCCTTTTAACATCCCCTGAGTGGTCTTACTCATTCCATGACTGATAATTGTATATTAGCCCTAGTGAGAATAACTGTGATCATACCTTAGCCCTAGTGAGAATAACTGTGATCATACTATAGATAATTTGAGGGGACCCACATAAAGGATGCAGCATTTAGGAACTGCATCTATCCATTAGTGGCACAAGGGGCAATCCTGGGGTACATTTTCTATTACCCATCCTTAGATCCAAGTTGCATTTGAATATGGACAGGGATGAGCTTTGTTTTACTTGAATGGATAGTCTTCTCTGGAACAGTGATATCCTCTGATATATACATATATCCGGCATTCCACACTATTCTGTTTAGATACCTGGACTGAGTATATTTGATGCCATTTGACTTGCTGATGTTCAGTAGGTCCATCAGTATTGAGTTGGAGGATGCCTTATATGCCAGACACAGGTCACCTGTTAGCACTCTGTAGGATACAGAGTATAGTGATAAGGCTTTGAGGTGGTCCATGCACAACCTACTGTTTAGGACTTGTATCCTTTTAATAAGGTATCGCTGTAGGCATTCCAGCTGTTGCATGTGTCTGGACAGATACATGCCAAAGTGGGCATTACACAAAATGACTGATGTAATGAGGGCTTCATAAAGGGGGGCAATAACATCTCTAGATCTAGTTGCAATCAATTTGTTCATAAGCTGTGCAATATAGAATGTCTTTCTTAAGACACTGTGCACATGTTGGTTGAAAGTTAGGTTACTGTCCACACAAGTTCCCAAATGCCAAACAACTGGGTCGCTCTGAAGGGGATATTGTCATTTCAGCAGTTCCCTGGATAGACAACTTCCCAAAGGATACAATAATGTATTTTGTGGAGTATAGTTTCAATTTGTGATTCTGGCACCAGTTATTGTTCGGGACAATCTCTCCTGCATGATGGTTAAGTCATATGGGAATTCAAAAACTGCTTCTAGCTTGCAGTCATCTCAAACGTAGTTGGCCAAAGCCCTTTGGTATTTACTTTTACTTCCGGGAAATAGATGTCAAATAGGAAAAGTCCCAGCGCCTAAAGCTGGGGGACTCCATTGAAGACTGGTGTCTTTCTTGAGGTAGCCTCCCCTGTTTTGATCACCTGCATTCGGTGAGTCAGTTGGCAGTCAAGCAAGTGATGTAAGGGTTTATTCTCAGTTTATTCAGCTTTTCTACTATACATGAGTAAGGGTTTGTGTCAAAAGGCTTGGTGAGGTTAAGGTAATGTGGTATTAACTGTTTTACCTTCATCCATTGCTTTGGTGACAAGAGTGAAGCTTAAAATTTGCTCATGATTTTGAGCCTTTTATAGTCTTTCTCCTTGATTCTTGCCTTAAGCAGCTGAGAGATCAGAGCATATGTTTGACCGTCCCTGATTTTGTGTCATATTTTTGGTCTGTTCCTCATAAAATTTGTAGTTTTCTGACAAATGTATAAGGATTGCAACATTTAAATAATGATAGACGTTTGAGTTTCAGCCTTCTAAACTTCATACCCTTCAGAAAACGCACGCTAATGCAAAACCTGTTATTCTAACAACTAAGCATATAAAATTAACGTTATACTTAAAATATGTCCCTGTTTCTAGACCTTTGACCTTTTTCCCTACCCATTACATTTTTGGCTTTATCCCTTGAGTTATGAGGTTTTGAAGTTTAAATAAGAACTGTGAGCAAAATCTGTTTATCACTTTCAAGTGCAACCTGCTGCATTTTTTTCATTTGTTCAATTAAATAAAACAGAAGTGCAGCAAAAACTGGTCAATTTGAAAAACAACAATAAATAACCTTACTGAAGGCTTAAAGTCAGCAAGAAGCTTTAATTACTTTTTTATAAGCAGAATAAAAATCACACAGTATTTTTGTTGTGCTTTTAAGTAAATTAATGTTTCTTGCATGTCTTTAAAAATTTAACAAAACTGAGCGCAACCTGCAGTAATGAAAAAATGAGAGAAAAAAAGAAGTCTTAAGGTAAGGAAGAAACTGTATTAACTTCTACTGAAAACACACTAACAACAGAGTCAAAGTTATTCAAGTTTCTTGCCTGCATTAAATCTTATTTTATCATCACCATCATGATTGTTGTCTTCATTGTTATTTTTACTGTTGTTACTTCATAAATGACTGCCCAGAATGTACCTGGGTGGGCTGCTGCCACTTCAGTTGAGGTCCACAATCCACAGAACTGCACTGCCATGTTCAATAATATGACCATTATTAATTAACAGTAAATAACAGTGAAAATCATGACCTATCAGAAGTTGGAACGAACAATGAAGTGTCGTAAAAATAATAAGCGCTTTTGTTCCTTTATTGCCAAACATGGAATGAAAGGATCTTATTTTTTACAACCGACACTTCTTTGTTTCATTCTAACTTCTGATAGTTTATGGCAAACAGTGCAAAACACAAGAGCTAGATCATGGTCAAATTCGGCCCAAGGCAGGGTAATAGATTCATTGGAACAGCATAAAAACCCACATTAAGTTTACCTTTCGGTTGCTTTCAAACCATAGGCTCCTTGCATACATTTTTAGGGCCATGCATATGTGTTCTTTGATTCACCTTCCTGACTGTATTAAATTATATTCCTTGTATAATACAGCACTACTTGTTAGAATGTGTTTTAAAACTGTAGTTTTGAACATCCTTTTTAGTAAGGAATGCAACAAAATGTAAGAACCAATAATAAAACTACCCTATTTCAGAAAATTTCAACCATAAAAGGCCACTCAAACCTCTGTCATTACGATCAACCAAAATCTCTCAGCACAATCTCTGCAAATAAAAGTCATCTGAATAATTCCATATTAAGGAGATCTCTAACTAGTGAAGAGGTTGCTACTGGCAAATAACTTTACATTTCAGTGTTTCAACTACAAATTCATTGCCAGCTGCCCTTGAATTAATTGTATATGTTACATTAAAAAAATTGGTAAGCTGGTAATACTGCACTAGAGAATGACTGACAAGTTCGTAGTTACTAGGCATCTCATACAGAGGAGGACACACTAAGGAGTGCAGAACCCGCATCCCCTCTTAAAATGCACCAATTAATCAGCAATGAAAAGGGCAGTACAATATCAGCACTCCATCTACATGGTGTGGGAGTACAATCCACAACCTTCTGCACCAAAGGCAATTATGCTACTAACACTGCTTTCAAATTCTACAACATAAACAGTGACTGACATTTGATAAACAAAACAGTTAACTGCACATTGGAAACAGACTTGGCATGAGCAAAAGTAAACTTATCTTCTCTTGACACTCAGTTCCATGAACATGAAATGAAACTCATAATCCCCTGAAAACGTATAATTCCTTTAACAGTCTGGTAGTCAGTGTACAGGATACAGGTTACTCTCTCAAACAGCAGTGAACAGTGACAGTAAAAAAGCCTAGGTTGCCCGGTGATGGATCTAGCCCTGTTAGGATGTCAACCTATCCTGCTATGCTTGATTCAGCAAATTGAATCTTATAAATCCCATGACATTAAGATGGTTTGACTCTCACATTCATAAGCCATATACAACATAAGCTGCATACCTCAGGACAGCCCTGTAAATCATTAAATTGGGGACAATGACCCAGTTCCAGTAAACTATATTTAATTGAAGACCTGCCTGTAGTTCTCCACTCTGCTGTGGTCTCACATCTTCCCTTCCTTTATCCATACTCACCTATTTCCAATGTTTTGCCATTCCAAAGAAATGTCTTCATTACTATAAAAGCCCCTATAGCTTGCCTTTGTAATCTACTTCCCCATTCATAGCTCCCGACTACCCTCTCAGTTACTATTACTACATTTGTCTCTCCCTTCTGCCATTTAGTACTACTGTCTCTCATTTGGTCCCTTCTTTTGTCCAGTGTAGTGCTACTCAGTAATTGGACCTTCAGTAATCAACCCCCCACCATCTACCGCAATAAAACTACACCAAATTTCCAGACACACCTGTACTTCACTCCAAATACATATCTGCAATAATACAAATTTGGCTCCAAGTCTCTACTTTACCTATGCACATAATTTATTAATAATTAAGGTGTTACACTGTTATCTGTGTAAACAACTGATGCTTAATATAAAAATATAAGCAGTGTTGTAGTCAATATACCAGTCATATAACAAGCAGGATCCATTCTGTTATAATGGAAAAAGACATGCAGCCTAAACATTTCATATACAAATTAATCTAATCATAACTTTTTCTCCTAACTGTACTACCATAATCTATTAAATAAACCCTAATATTACCATCATACACCCCAAGCAATACGCAATCTAGAAACAGCTAACAGTGCAACAAATTCCCAGCTATTTTGATCTAACAATGACCTGTTAAGGTTAAAATATCTACCAAAAAACAAGTATCTAAAATTAGATAAACCATATATATCCAAAACTTATTAAAAACTCTAAGCTGGTGCAGAAATCTAAGTACATATTTTTAAAATATAAGGACATTTTACTGTAAAACAGAGCCTGTCATATACAATACAGTTTTGAGCTATCCTGACACACTTAACTGGGGATAAAAGTTTCACAGATACCAGAAGTAAGCAAAATAAAATAATACACTGACGTAGCTTGATATCGCTGTACACCTGTGACAGAACTAATGACAAAAACCTGCCTTAAATCACTTCCTGATGGTGCAGAGGACTAAGGCTATGAGCTGTTAAGACACTGGTCATATCAAACTTTGGACACAGGAAGCAGTCTTCATTTGCCTGACTCAGACTCTGAGCAGGTCACCTAAAAAAAATCATCCCAGGCAGAATCTGTAACAAGCCCATGGAGATAGCTGTCCTCCCCATTTCACAAATACAAATAAGTTTAAATCACTCACAAATGAAGAAATAGTCTTCTGGCTAAGATTATCTGTAATGATTCTACTACGAAGCCTGCTGTTATCAGCGTTACATACGTGTAGCTTGCTGCGCACCCTTAGCAAATAGCAACATTAATAACATTGAATGTAATTTTGTATGACTGCTTTTATTCTCCTGGACTCTGCATCCAAGTCACATTCCTTCCTTACTTCTTGAATTACCCCCATTCTCTATCAACATCCCTTTCTGCTTTGATTTGTGACTTTCTGCTTGTGTTATGTATAAGAGCCTTAACTGTGTAGCTATAAAACATCCCTTCAAATTAGGTAATTCTAAACATACTTGTTCTTTTGAGAAGATCAGCTTATCCCACTTGACTCTTGCACTCTTCCCCTCCCCAAAAAATCCTTCAAATCTTGATTAAATACTGTGCACAACTTATCCTCTGGTTGATAAAAATATGCCTGAACCATGTATAAAACTAAAGGGACTAAAAACATTTTACTGCTTGTATCTTGCTATCCATATCCATAGGCAAGACCCTCCAGTTTTTCAGTTTTAATATTATCCTTTCTTTATTCTCTTCCTACATGTCCTTAGTTGCCATAACCAAATCCTTTTTAATCCATTAATTTTATCATGTCTCCATAAATATAGGTATTGCTGGACCAATTCCTGTGTGGGTACATAGTTTATAGCTATAGCCTTTGTTTTATCTTCATTAATTTTATATACCAAAAAAAATAAAAAATGGAACTGTCTCGGAATATTCCTCAACACTGAGATATCATTTTCTGATTCCATCAGGTACAAAATAATATCATCTGCAAATAAAGCCAGCTTTTCTTGAACACCATCCCAATTATATCCTTGAATGTGAGTCTCTTATTCTCTTTGCCCATTGTTCTCATGCAAATAACAAAGGAGAGGGAGGACATCCCTGCCTGGTTCCTATGTTCAGATACAACTTATATAAGAAGAACCCTCCAACTTTGATTTTTGCCTTTGATTCTACATATATCCTTTGAATTAACTTTATTATTATATCAAGAAATGCAGATGCTTCCATTGCCCTACTCATAAAATCCCAACTTACTCTGCCAAATACTTTCTCTGCATCAGACCCAACAATAACACCAGTATTTTCTTAAATTCTGCTTCCCTCTGGATCATCACTGTTCTATTAATGTTGTCAAATGTTTGCTTCCCCTCAACAAAACCACATTGGCTCATATCAATCAATTTTGGCATCATATTTGCCATTCTTTTATCCATTATAAACATAAACAATTTATAATCATGGTTTAAAATTGAAATGGACCCATATGAAGCTGGTTCAGATGGAGCTTTACTGTCTTTAGGTATTACAGCACCACAGCTTTTTTCCAGGATGTTGGTACTTCCCCTCATTTTAAAATACTGTTAAACAAAACCTTCCAGATCTTTGTCACCTTCTTCCCTCTTAACTTCCTAACCTCCATTGGAATAACCATCTATTTATTCCTGGAGGCGTTCCTGTAGATTGGTTATACATCACCATTTGTATCTCATCTCCTCCTATCTTAACTGTTAATTGTTGAACCTCTTCTGTCTCTAACCATGGCGTAGTTAAGTCTTCCATAAATATTTCCATTTGTCCTTTTTCTTGATTTCCCCACTTCTCTGCTTTATGGAAATGTTCATAAAATTTCCATAGGATCATAAAAAGTTACTAGGCTATTGGCCCTGAGGCCCTTATAAGCCTAGTCAAGAGGTTAGCCCATGTTTAGACAAGTCAGCACCCAAAGCCCCATGTCCAGCAGGGACACAGGTGGAATCCCAGGGGTGTATTTTCTGTTTCCCATCCAGTTATCCAGGTTGCACTTAAAAAAGGGATAATGAGGTACTCTGCTTGACATGGAGAGGGAGTCCATTCCACAGATGGGGGAGTCTCTGGGACACAAATCTGTCCTGCCAACTGGGACACAAATCTGTCCCGCCAACAAGTCCTATTGATGTCACAGACCAGGTTGAGGTCACGCATGCGGGTTACTTGAGTGGAGCTTGACTTGCGGATAGGCAGCAGTCCCATCAAGGTGGTGTCTGAGATTGCTTTGTATGCCAGACAGAGATCACCTGTGAGGAGTCTGTATGAAACTGAGAAGAGGGGCAGGGCTTTTAGGCTGTGTATTGTAGATTCTTGAGGCCCTGGATTCTCCTGGTGAGGAACCTCTGTGGTCTCTCCTGCTGCTGCATGTGCTTTGTGAGGTACATGCCGAAAGGAGTGTTATACTCAATAACTGGCCTTATAAGGGAAGACTACAGGGATGTTATGACCTCCTTGTCCCTGGATGAGATACCCTTACTTATGAGGTGTGCCATATAGAAAGCTTTCCACACAACAGAAGCAACATGGTGGTCAAAAGTCAGGTTGCTATCAAACTGGGTGCCCAAATCCCTCATGACTGATTGCATGCTTAAGACATTGTTATTAATATGAAATTTGTGGGGACGTCACTCTCCCCAAAGGGGATGATGATGCATTTTTTGGCATTCAGCTTGAGGCCATGTTTCTGGCACCAGTCATCCAAAATATTTCTAATAACTCTACAAGATCTCTGACAATTCTTCATGTTATAGGTCCCCTAAGTTTGGCAACAGCCCTTTCTACTTTTTGTTGCTTACATCATGCCAAAAGTTTTTGTGCTCTGGAGTTATTATAAAAAAAACAGTTGCTTAACAGCAATCTTTCTAAACTCATTAATATTTATTTATTTTATTTATTTATTTGCAATTTGATTACCGGGGAAGTCCACTGGGCCGACTTGACCCATTTTCAGTGGAGGCCTGGGGAGAAAAGCTCCAAGATCCATTATACAATTTAGATACACATGATAGTTAATATTAAAAATCTTATGTAGACTAGTTACTGATAAATGCATTCTGTATCATGCATAGTTAACAAATTCATTAAGCTTGAAGGTAGGGATCAGGAAAACAGATTTGGGTTAGGTGTGGAAACAGTTTACAGACAAACCTTTTAAGAAAATGTAAATACGCTTTACATACACACATCAACAGCAGAATGCTATTTACAATATTTACAAGGTTGGGCTGTGTGAGGGTAGCTGTAGGAGGTGAGAGCTTAGAGAGAAGCTATAGAAATTGTTGAGAGCTTAGATAACCTCATAGGAAGATAACTATGAGAGTTGTAGAGCTTGGGAACCAGAGCGAAAACCCCCTTGGATTAGGTTGGGTGAAGGCAGGTACATTTCCATTTAGTGGACAGGTGTTTGAATAGTTGGGTTTTGAAGTTTTCTGAGTTTGGTATGGTTCTTAGTGTGGAGGGAAGGGAATTCCATTTTTGCCTAGTGAGAAAGATAGGGGAAGTTGGCCAGCAGGACATTTAGATTTATGGATAGTAATTAAGTTCTGATTTTCAGATCTGAGAGCTCTGATGGGTATATAAGGGGGAAGGATGTTAGTTAGAGTGGGACATTTTGTTGGGTGAAATATGAGTCTATGTGCAGTAGTGAGTTGGAGATAGTCTAGGTAGTTTGGGAGTTCATGCCAATTCAGGGATTGTAGGGTTAGGCAGTGATGGGTGGTATTTTTAGATTTAGAGGCAAATTTAGAGATTTTGTTGCAGCAGTTTTCTAGTTTAGAGGTGATGGAGGAGGACAGGTTGGTTAGGAGAGGGGCTCCATATAATAAGGAAGGAAGAAGATAAGTCAAGGCCAGAGTTTGCCCGGTGGAATTGTAGAGAAAGTGATTATTCCTATACAGCATACCTAGCTTTTGGTGGGTTTTCTTAATATTTTGTTGAATATGAATATCAAACTTGAGGGGTTCATCTACAGTAATGCCAAGTAGTTTGGCAGAGGGGACTACGTCTATAGGTGAGTTGGTTTGACTATAGACTTTGAAGTTGTTTTTATCATAGGAGAGGGTCTTTGTGGGAGGGAATAGTAGAATCTTTGATTTATTTGCATTGAGAGAGTGGTGGTTTTGGCTCATCCAGTTTTCAGTTGTTGAGAAGGCAGTTTGGGTTTTAGTCAGCAGTTCAGAGAGGTGTGAGGCAGAGCAGACTAAGGTTGAAGCATCTGCATATTGAATGATTTTAGCATCAGGAATAGCAGTGTGAAAGTTATTGATGAAGATGTTAAAAAGCATTGGCCCAAGGATGGATCCCTGTGGTATGCCAGTTGGGGTAGGTAGGAAGGAAGAAATGGAGTTCTTCCATTTGACTGCCTGTGATTTGTCTGATAGATAGCTGGAGAACCAGGATAAAGCATTATGTGAGAGAATAAGGTTTGAGAGATGACAGAGAAGGTGCTTGTGGGAAACCGTATCAAAGACTTTAGACAGATCAAGTAAAACAGTAGAAACTAAGTGGCCTGAATCTCGGGCTTGATTGACAGTTTCTAGGAAAGAGAGTAGAGTGGTTATTATGCTATGGCCTGGATGGAAGCCATTCTGGGTAGGAGTGAGAAGATTGTTTTGCGTCAAGAAAGGCATAAGTTGGAGGTGGATGCATTTTTCTAGGATTTTGGAGATTGGTGAGAGCAAAGCAATGGGGCAAAAGTTTGAGATGCTGGTATTTTTGCCTCCTTTATGAAGAGGAAGAATATAAGCTGAGCACCAGAGTTTGGGGACGTATGATTCTTTTATGGATCGGTTGATAATGATGCTGATTGGGAGTGCAATGCCATCAGCAGCACATTTTAGGAAGGAAGAGGGAATATTGTTGGTAGTGTTAGAGCAAGGTTTAAGTTTGGACAAAAGTTTTTTTATAAAGTTAGTGGAGATGGGTTTGAGTTCAAACAGATGAGGTGAGTTAGAAGGGGAGAATGTAGAGCAGTTGGGTTATTATTGGGAAATGTCTTGGTGAGGTAGTAATAGTGTCTATGAAAAGTGAGTTAAATTCAGAGCCTAGTTCGAGATCAGATTTACTTGGGTCAGGACAGGGATTATTCTTGGAGCCTGGATTGAGGAGTGAGTTTACTGAGTTCCAGAATTTTTGGGGTTTTTATTGTTATTGGACTGAAGTTTGATATAGTAGGATTTTTTGTCTTTGGTGATTAGTCATTTTGCATGGTTGCAGAGCTGTTTATACTGGAGCAAGGTATTGTCCAGTTTATTGTTTTAGTAAAGCTTCCATAGTTTGTCTCTGTGGTGCATAATCTGTTTTGTC
Organism: Protopterus annectens; assembly: GCF_019279795.1. Taxonomy (NCBI): domain Eukaryota; kingdom Metazoa; phylum Chordata; order Ceratodontiformes; family Protopteridae; genus Protopterus; species Protopterus annectens. The sequence goes on from NC_056732.1 coordinate 1,340,222,002, forward strand.
TCTTTGTATAGCCAAGGAGCAGTTTTAGTTTTTATCCTTTTGTTTCTTAGTGGGGCTAGTGAGTTTAAAGTATCAAGGAAGACAGAGTTGAAGTATTCTATACCCTTGTCAAGAGGAAGGATGTTTAGAATTTGCCAGTTCATTTGTTTGAAAGTTTTTGAGAAAGTAGTTGGGTTGAAGCTACTGAGGTTACGAGTTTGAATGTACTGATGCTGGTGTGGGGAGGGACTAGTTGAGCGATGCATGAAGGCTGGGAGGTGGTTGCTAAAGGTATCAGGAATTGTGCAAGAATTGGTTATTTTATTTGGATCTGAGACTAGGATCCAATCTATAGTGGATTCGGGACTCCATAATCCAGGTACTCCATTATTTTCTCTTTACCACTCTCCAATTGCATCTCCTCTTATTCTCTGAGATTGCCCTTACTTTATAATAATTTAACCATTGACAGTCCCGCTAAATAATTCTTATTACTTCCTAACTATATTTCTTTTTCTTTTATTTATACCCTATTTTTAAACTCCACTTTCATTTTATCTATCCACTAACTATAACTTATGGAGTACTTCCTATCTTCCCTAGTAACTCCCAGATAATTTCCACTACCCATTCCTTAAATTCCTCCCTTTTTGACAGGTAAGTGGGGAAGCACCAGTCACTCATAGGTTGGTACTAGGCTATCGGCCCTAAGGTCTATACAAGCCTACCCATAACAATTCTCTGGCTATTTCTTCCCACAATATTTACTTCCCTGGACCCCTATCTAGCAGGGCGACTGATGTGATCCCCGGAGTGAATTTTCTAACTCACATCCAATCATCATGGTTCCTTTTGAAGAGGGCCAAAGAGGCGCTCTGCTTGACATGTATGGGCAGTCTATTCCAAAGTCTGGGGAGTCTCTGGGTCAGAAACCTATCCCTCCAGCATGATTTGTTCATTGTGATGACAAGGTTTAGATCCCTGGGGCATGTGGCTCTGAGGGATTGAGATTTCTTTAAGTGTAGCATGTCCAACAGCTCTGGGTTTGACATAGCCTTGTATGTTAAGCAGAGATCGCCTCTGAGTAGACAATATGCGACAGAGTATAGCTGGAGTTTTTTTAGACGGTCAGCATAGGGCATCTGCTTTAGGCCAGTGATTCTTTTAGTGAGGTATTTCTGCAGCCTTTCTTCATCTTTACTTCATTACCCTGCATTTTTATCTTAGTAATTACTGGCACTTGATATGAAATAGTTACTGGATGTGTATGAAAGTTCTCAGATAAATGGATGTGTTCCTTTGAAATTCAATTTCTGTCAGGTCTAGCCCAGTTATTGTACCATGGAGAATAATATGTAAATTCTGAATTCATGTCTTTCACACCAAATATTTTCATGAATTTCTTCATTTATATTTTCTCTTCTATGCCTCCACTGACACATCCTCATTGTTGCAAATCAAATTCCAGTGCCCACCTAAAATAATATTTTCTGCTGAAAGCTGATTATTTCTCTCAATTTTTTAATCTCCAAAATAGCAGTTTTAGGTGGAATATAAATACATGCCAGTGTAAACCTTATCACTTGCCAATAGCCCCTTACTACTATAAATCTGCCATTATATTTGTTCCCCCTTTGTTTTGTTGTTTTCTGTTGGTTCAAAATCTGCAACCTTTCTTCTTTCAGAGCTACAAATATTTCAGACATTGACAGCTTCCGCCTCAATTTAAAAATGCATATAAATATTCTGTTTAAGCATACAATTTGTTTTACTATTTAGTTATCTTGTATTTTTTCACAAAATCATATGTCTTTTAGTCAAACAATATCAGCAGACACTCCGAATTACTCTTATCCATTGTCTTGAAAAGGTTCACTGCTACTTTAATGTAGCCAAAATAATTTTACTCTAGACCCATGAGATTTTTTCCATTATTACATTAACAAGTAAAATTCCTAATCAATATGCACTTTAACAGGTATATGAATTTTATATCAGTGCTTGGCCTTTACTTTCCCATCTTGCTTCCTTCTCAGAAAATGAACTCTCTTTCAATGCTTCTGGAACTTCTCAACATAACATTTCTGTAAAACACTTACTAATTATTTTTCCAGTTAAACCCCACAGGAATCAAAAAGCTCATAAAGGAGGCCATCTATGTCAGCTGTTTTTTTTTTTCAAATTCTGATTCCTCTATGACTTTTCTCAAAGGATCATTAATGCAGTCCTTAAATTCTGTAATCCATTCCTTCTATTAAACTTATGCCATTCCCCTCTTCCAGATTACCTGCAGGATTCTTTCATAACGTCCTTGGAACTTTCATGTAAATTTACATTAATCTCACTGATTTTAATCATTTGCTTGAGAGTTTCATTACCACACAAGCCACACAAAGACAAATGATGCAGTGCTTATCCCAAATTTAAAAGGAATTCTTACTTTTTATAATTATAATTACTTTTTCATTCTTTAGTACATCCCTTTACTTTTCATATGAATTTTACCTTCTCCCCATCTGTTAAAACCTGTTTCTGCCAAAACAATGCTACAGTTAGATAAACCATTTACATGATAGACCCCTTTCTCCAAAAACCTTATAATAAATATTATATAAATACAAATTCTCCTTACAGTAAGTTACCACATGAGAACTATTATTATTTTGTATTTTAACTTCCTTTATTGCAGCTCTCAAACTGTTTTCATTTACAACAATTTCTTCCTTATTTATGTTAATTTCACAATTAAAATCTCCCATTCAGACATATATCTTAGTATAAAGAAAAGGCTAAACAATCTTCAGCAAGTTTGCCGAGTATTTCTTTCACCAAATTGAATGGACCCATATTACCTAAATCTCTAGATCTTTCCCAGTTAGCCTTTCTACCACTTGTGACCACTTTTCTCTCCCCCTTTCTCCATATTTCCCATTTTTCAGACACAGCATGTAAACCCCACTGGCACATATAAACATGTCTACCAATTAAATGATTAAACTAACTTGGCTGCACTACAAATGCACTCACTTACTGCCATTTGCTTGAAAAATAAGGTGTTCTAATTCCAACTAGCCTAATCTCCTGTAACTACTTAGCTTTCCCAAACACCAAACTCTCTAATACTGTATAGCCCTTGCAGGACTCAAACTCTAACCCTAAAGCTCCCACCCAGTTTCTAGCCCAAGTTCTCACGCCTTTACCCTTAAACTCCACCCCCCAAAAATCTCCAACCCTCCCTTCCTGAACCTAAATTCCCCAATTGCTCCCTAACCTTAAAACTCCCCTCCCACTCCCTAAGAAGACTCTTCTCCCTCTCCCTGAATCTAAATTCCCTTTCTGATCTCTCCCAGATCTACAGTTCCACACCCTCTACAGCTACTTGCCTGAACTCATATTCAAGTCCGAGTGTGAGCAGAAGACTACATAAACAACAAGGCGCTCAAGTACACAGTTTTGAGACATCTTATAGTTAGTAATACAAATGCTTCAAATTTTTATTCTAATAACTCTATAATCATCCACTTCCTTTATCTCACTGTTATTCTATTTAGATTCACTTTTACATCTCTGTTACAATCTTTTTAACTTTTGTCTAACCCTTCCTTTTTTACCACACATTTCCTAAGTTTTTCTTTTCTGACCTTTTTTTGCATTTCATTAAAATTCTCTAGTTTTCCTGAACTATCAATTTATTCACAATTTTAAAACTCTCTGTCTCTGGTTGATTCCTTCCCGTACATTAATCTTATTCTCACTGGTGCGTTAATAGTTTTGTTCTTCTCTTGTTTAGTTCTTTTATTCAAAACCTCTTTTGTTATTTTATATTCTCCAGTGTTTTTTTAACATTTCTTTTTCTATATATTCATTTATTGGGCTATATTTCTCTAATAGTGCATATATAGTAGCAGTTCACTTTGTCGACTGATGACTTGGTCAAGAAAGTTAAATATTGTGTTTTTTTTTATTGACAGCAGGCCTTGTCACATGCTGAGGTCATCAAATGGAGGAATGTCAACTGTTCAGTCTGTTTAGGGGAAGTGATCTGAATTACCAAATGAGACTGGGTATTAATGCTAAAACTTTGGGATATACCAAAAGCTTTATCATTAGGTGTGTATATGTGTGTGTGTATATACATATGCACACATGGAAATATTTGCTGGTTAAGGTTAGAACAATCACTAAGTAAAGGAATAGTTTTATTGTTATGCATAAGTGCTAGTATACAGGGAATATGTATGAGTGTGTTGTGCAGTGGTAATGTTATGGAATTTTTTTTTTCATAAGGTAATGTGTAGGTTTGGGATAAGAGGTGGGGTTAGGATTAGCATGTATGCATAAAATGGTACAGAGGTAAAGTCTCTCTGCCATGTGTGCTAACCCTCACCCTGGTGGTGCCTCTAATTCCAGCCAAACACATTACTTTATAAAACCATTTCCCTAACAGTATCACTATTTATACCAAGTATGTCCGGTATTACCCACTGGTCAATTAAAACCTGCACTAAAAAAAAAAATTTTCACAAAACTATCAGTGTAGTGTTTCTATTTGTTTGGTCAATTTAAAATGTGTCTGTATAGTGACTGTCAATGTTTCTGCACACTGACATTTTTTATATGAATTTGCATTTACATCTATGTGTGTGTGTGTGTGTGTGTGTGTGTGTGTGCGTATATATATATATATATATATATATATATATATATATATATATATATATATTTTTTTTTTCACACACACATATATATGTGTGTGTGTGTGTGTGTGTGTGTGTGTGTGGGTCTACTTTGACCCATTGAAAGCTCAGTTGTACGAATTGCAAGTAAGTGAGTCCAGTTCAGCGAAAGTGCATTTACGTGAACTTTTTAACTTTTATAATATGTGTCATAAGTTTATGTGGGAGGAAGATGGTACCACTGTCACTACTGTGACAGGGAGATATGATCACTGCCATCATTGTTATGGGGTGATGAAACCATTACTACCAATGTGACCTCCATATGGCAGTATACACTCTCTGTGATGTCAAAATGGCTGATACTTCTGGGTTTGAATTCCACTATTGCTAACAAGGGATGAAGTAAAAATATGAAAGTGCACATAAGTCTATTTCAATAATTAATTCATAAAGTACAACCTGACTCCAAGAGCATAACTTGCTGTCCTGTGTATGGGTCTTCAAAATGAATACTTACTACACACTGGCCACTTAAAAGGCTGAGTCTTTGGCCAAGCATCCCCAGGCCCCTGAACAGATTTTGATGATAAAGCATTAGGATTTGCACTACAGCAGTAAAGAGCTTGACACTATCTTAGAATTTTTCTGCAAGTGTAATAGCATTTTTATAGCTTTCGTGACATCCATTACTTAAACATGATGCAAAAAGAATGGAGAAATTAGACAGAAACCTAGGTACTAGTAGTCAGAATATAATTTCCTGGCTTCATATTGCAACTTTTCTTTATTTAACATGAGACATTTTATTCAAACAGAGGTAATTCGGTTAAAGATTATGCATTACTGAATGCAAAATGTGGCATCTGGGTGAATTTCAGTGGTTATTTTTGGCACTCTTTACCCCCACTGTCTGTCAATTATTATTCCCCTCCTGGCAAATCTGCCCATTCACTCTGCATCACTGTGGTGAGGGTCAACTGTGAGAGTCCATCCTTCAGTTAGATAAGAGTGGATCAAAGGTTTTTACATATGCCTGAATGTTTACCTGCAGACACTCAGCTCATGGAGGAGAACAGGGATGAGCAATGGGCTGGCAGTGCTGTTTATCCCACACTTCCACAAAGGATGCTGCCAGCAAGCAGCCAAGTCCCCTCTCCTCATGCATTGCAAGTGGTTTCACTGTTCTCCATCTGAGAAATTGCACATTCCCAAGTGCACCTTGAGCACCTGCAACTCTTCCCTTCAGCAGGAGAGGTGAAAAGTGATAAAGGAAGCCAGAAACATTAATTAATCAATATGCAAATCCCCAGATTGTCAAATGAAACAGCAGTTTTTGGAGAATACATGTATAGGACAATATTTGTTTAACTTTGCAAAAATAAATATTTCTGTAAGAGAGGGAAAAAGGATTCCATTGTGGCCTTTGCAGAAATTAATGATTATAATAAGTTGGGCTGCAAATAAATTTTACACGAATAAGGAAAAGGTAAAAGAGACACAAAAGATCTAAACAAAGAATAAAAAAGAAATATAAGTAGATCTCTGAGAAAGGCAAAAAGTAGAAAATAAACTGAACAATTAGAATGAATGTCATTTTGCATACAAGGAAATTTAGAAAAAATGCTATGAGATAAGAAGTGGACTTAGTATTTGGAAATGTGATTAAAAATAAAGTATGTCTTAGTGATTATCTACATCCATGTTTTCCAGATATTTGTGTCTGGGAGTCATCATATAGCACCCTTACCACCGTATTCTGTAATCTATCAATGATGTCACCTGTGACAAAGGAATACTGCCAGCCCAGCTAGCTGGAATTTTGTAAATAATTCTATGTCATTTGTGAATATTAATATGATTTTTATAGAAATGTAACAGAAAGCGATACTACCAGCCCAGGTATGTGGAATTTTGTAAATATGTATATGTCATTGGAGAGCATTAATATGATTTATATAAAAGTGTGACAGAAGGAGATACTGCCAGCTCAGCTATCTGGAATTTTGTAAGTGGTTATGTGTCATTTGTGAATACCACCATGCTTCTTGTAAGACGCTTGTGCTACAACTGTGTTAGAACAGTATGCTATGTACTGAGCTAAAACGTAACTACAGCATGCCCTGCTGGCTTAGAACAGAAATGTATATAAACTATTGTAATTGTGTGAATGTATATATTTTTAACAGTGGAAACTAGAACATATAGGGTTAACTTGCAAAACTTCAAGAAAATAGTTGAAATTAAATTGTTTTATGATTGTGCTATAAAATATACCTTTCAGTTTCAGTCAACAGGAGACAGGATATCTACACTAGTGGACTCTCTGTGTTGTTTTGTAAGTATTTTATTGTTTTATGTCCTCTAGCAGTTGCAAACAACTGAAGGCCATGCATTTTCACAGAGAGATGCTAAATGTGGGTAGTTTCTGACAATGGGGTTTAGCTTGGGAACTAAAGTCAGGTAACAAAAAGTGATGTCATCCAAGCTAACCCAGCAGTAATATTTGATATTAATTTAGGAACTCTATGAGAGAGAGAGAGAGAGAGAGAGGGCATTTTGGTTATCTGTCTTTGACCTGACAACAATATCAGCTATAAGATTCATTCACCACACTTGCCTTGCTGTAAGTAAGTTTTTAGGGCATATTAACTCTTTTAGATTCAGATAGGAATATAGTAAAGTATAGCTTAGATGTGTTCTTTATTTATTTTAAACTGTCCTGCAATGTTGTTTTAAATATTTCCTGTGATTTTGAACTCTGATGTAACTGATTACTTACTGAGCATTGTCTTGTTCTTTTATTTATTATTAAATATATTTAAACCTTTCAGTTGTGGCTGGTCTGTTTAAATTATATTTAAGCTCTTAGCGTACTTACATATCTATTTGGTGACACTGTACATGCCACTCCTAAATAGCCTTCCTCCTGGTCAGACTACCATTTGGATTAACAACAACATTACACAGTAGGATTGGACACCCTTTGCTAAGGGCCTTAACGTAGCTGATAAAGAGTGGCTGGTGGCAGTCATAACTACCTTATAGTCTGGGCAGAAAGGAGCATAGCTAGTAAACCTGTGACAGCCTTTCCCACATGTGTGTGTGTGTGTTTGTATGTAAATCAAATCTCAAAGAGTAAATGTATGTCAGCTACTTGGGCATGGACATGAAGTACTGGTTGGACAGAGAGGGTACTGGAAATCTTGGTTTGGCCACTCAGCTGAGATCTCAACCCTACAGCTCTACCAGTGGGGAATGGGAGTCTTATTGGGGATCTGGAGAAAGACAGAAAAAACAGCCCCAGACTGACTCTGACCTCTGTGTGGTCTTAAGGGAAAGTGCACTTTACTGTGTGTGTACTTGTCATCCTCCCAGTGTGTACGTACCCCACTGTTGACAGTGGTGAGGAATGAGGCTCCTTGATTACTGGGGCAGTGCAGGGTATCACATATTAATTGGATGGCTGTGGTGGGATATCCACATCACATATTAACTGACTTGTAGTTGTGAGATATCCACATATTAGGATTCAGTGGTGTGGACATTGAATTCCTGTAGCCTGTAAACAGTGGTCACTCAGGAAGGTGTTTGTAATCCCAATCAGCCACACAGTGAACATTTAGAGTTTTGTATCACAATTGTTTTATTTTTTTTGTTAGCTTAGTTAGTCAGGGAGAGCAGTCAAGCATGTCAGCAGAGGACTATGGCAAGCCGACAAGGAGCCAGTTGGCTGAGATGTGCCAGGCTAAAGGACTGGTGCATGCTAACCTAACTAAGCAGAAATGATTGCAGCCTTGTGCATAGCTGCATCACAGACCAGCAAACAGGAGGACAACCAGGCTGGCCTTGGAGATGTAAAACTCTGAGAAAATGGACCATTCAACCTTTCCACAGAGGACTTAAAATCTATCTTCAGTTAAAGAGACTTGAACTGGGGGTCAAATGTTTGGAAATAGAATCAGCAGACAGACTGCAGCAGGAAAAACAAATGGAATTAGAAGGAGCAGAGAGACTGAGATGTCCGGAAGCTGAAGAGAATGAGAGGCAGAGGCAACATGAAAAGGAGATGCTGAGTCTTCACTTGGGTTATGGAAGTAATGGGGATAGAAGTAACTGAACCCCAGTAGCAACAAAGATCAGTAAATTTCTTCCACAATTTACAGAGGGGAAGAATTTTGATAGTTTCATTCATATGGTTGAAAGGGTATGTAAACAGTATAATGTTGACCAAGGGCTCTGGGTACAGTTCCTGACCCCCTTACTCCATGGTAAAACTGTAACTGATATTTCTAAATTGTCTGATACAGATTGCTTAAATTATAACACAGTCAATAAGTGTTTGTTAGAATGTTTTAAGTTAACACCTGAAGCTTATAGGAAATGTTTTGTGAGCATAGACACAAGGTAGATGAAAGTGGGTGGGAATATATTGCTGAACCAAGCACTTATTTTCATAGGTGGGTGAGTGAATGTCAGGTCATTATTTTTGAAGGGCTGTCAGACCTTTTGGTGAGGGAACAAGCTCTTAGCACTTTGCCTGAGGACATGAGAATCTGGTTAGTTGATAGGCAATACAATACTGCAGCTGCATTGGGGAAGAAGTGAGACCTATACCTAGCAACATGGCAACACTGCACAGGAAAGGAATACCCAGTGCTGCTCATGGGTTTAACGGAGCCTATGGTGGGCAGCCTAGATGATCCCAACAAAGTCTGCCAGTAGCAGGGGAGGCCACTAGTCCAGGTATATGTCCAGGACCAAGGGTTAAATGCTTTAAATTAAACCAATGGGGCCATGTAGCATATATATGTTCATGGAGGCAAGATGGGGAACAAAAGATGGGAGAGCCAGTAAATGGGAATGACAGAATGCCAGCAGTAAGTTGTCTCGAGACAACAAGGGTACCAAACTACCGCAAGAGGTTATATCGTATCTTCGTTGACAGGAAAGAGGCCACTGCTAAGACAGACACAGCATCTGACCTAACCATTATGAAGCCTGCAATGGTTAAAGAAGAGCACTACTTGCTTGAGCAGTCTATTCCAGTCAGAGCTTTAGCAGGGATCCCATTCCAAATACCTCTGGCTAGGGTTCATCTTGACTGGCAGGGTGGAAAAGGAAGCAAGCAAGTAGGTGTGTTTGAGGATATCCCTGCAGATGTCCTGATAGGGAATGATTTTGATAATACAGTACCTTGTGTGCATGCAGTTACACGCAGTCAGGCTTGGACACAAGCATGTGGGTCTGGTAGCCTGGGTAGACCCTATAGCAGTGAGACTAAAGGGGAGCCACAGCTGCTTGTGGGTACTGATGTCTCCTTGGACAGACTGACTGCAAAGGCAGAGGTGAGTAGTAGTACCCAGGCTGACAGTAAGGCACTGCTGTCAGAGGATACCAGACTTGCACCTTGATAAAGCACTCTTATTATAGATAGTACCCCACCAGCCTAAAACCCACTTCCCCCGGAGTCCTTTGAAAGTCTCTTTATCTACTACTTCTAGTATGTCGAGGGATCAGTTGCTAGTGTCCTCTCCAGCTCAACTGGTGAACCTGGGAATATTGAGGCAATGTTACAATTGCCTCATGTACACAGACAATCCTCTCCTCCTCCCACAAAACACAAATACATGCGAGAGATGCAACTATACGGCCAAACTGGAGGCTAAGCTCTCTCAACATAGGACTGGCAAGACCAGACAGGAGGAGAAGGTAACCACACACAATACATACCCAGTCACACATGGTACCATCACAACTTCAAATCATACACATACTCACACAAAGACATACTCGGAGGCTCTGATCAGAAATTTACCAAAACAGCAGAGGCCACCAAAGCAGAACCCAAACAACTACCACCTCACGACCCAACACATGCAACACATAGACCACACAGTCAGAGTGTCAAACAGTCACAGCCCTTAAGGCCAAACAAAATGCCAGACACACTTGTCATTGGTGATTCCATAGTCAGATACACTGACGTCCCGCTCACCAGACTGAGTAAGGAGAAGGTCACAGTAAGCTGCCTGTCGGGCGCTAGAATCCGCCACATAACGCAAGCACTCAGGTCTCTCAACAGCAGGTACAAGTACGACTCAGTCATTGTCCACGCTGGTGTCAATGACCTGAGACGTACCTCCTTGGACTACATGAAAAGGGACATCGAGGAACTCTCTGATTATGTAGCCCAGGCAGGTATGACCCTGACCTTGAGCAGTATCCTACCTTCACCTAGAATGATGCCACAATACAGTGATAAGATGATCAGCTTTAATAATTGGCTTAAATTCTGGTGTCATTCAAAGGGGATCCAATGTCTGTCTGCCTGGGATGACATGCTGGACAAGCCACGCTGCTTCACAAGGGACGGCTTGCACCTGTCACCCCTGGGCTTCCAGATATTGGCAAAGGCTCTTGCCACCCCATAGTGCCATTTTTAGGCAAGGCTCAAATTGTAAACCTACCACCGTAGAACAGCAAAAAGGAAAAAACTAAGGGTAATGCTGCTCAATGCCAGAAGTCTCACTCTCAAGATGCACGCACTCGAGGCCCTTCTCAATATGGAGAACATCGATGTCTGTGCTGTGACAGAAACCTGGTTCAAGGCTCCTGAGAGCACCCCAGCACTAACAGGTTTCACCTCATATCATGCGTTCCGCCCCAAAATCCGGACAACACCAAGAAAGGAGGGGGGGGTGTCCATATTCATAAAGGACACCCACACCTCAAGGTTGGTGGCAACGCACGATGTATCGGAGACCATCCAGGTGCAATTAACCATAGGCAAGACTGCTCTGCAATTTGTAGCATATTACAGGCCACCCTCTCAAACTCAGGAACCTCACATGGCCTTCCTGAAAACATTGGAGGGGATAAATGTATCTCCAAACACCATCATACTAGGTGACTTCAACTACCCTAATATAGACTGGGAACACTACTCAAGCCCGAACACTCTAACCCAAAGATTCCTGGAGTTCATAAACTCAAATGCCATGGAACAACTAGTCACCATCCCCACAAGAGGAGAAAACATACTTGATCTCATCATCACGAACATGGGATCAAAATGTTCAACACCGAAGTATACCCCTCACTGGTGAGATCAGATCATAAACTAATCTCGCTGGAGGTCCTCATCCCGCCCCACCTGAAACAAAAAAGACCACAGTGAAAAACTTCTCAAAAGCCGATTTCACACTTCTAAAAACTAGTGTGGTCTCCTTTAAGGCCCTTGAGCCAGTGGTAAACATTACTCAAACCGCTGAATCACTTACAAATGCCTTCTACCAGCACCTACAGGACTGCATGGATCAGGCAATCCCAAACAAAACTAAGACTCTCTGTACCAAAGGCAAGCGTCCAGTCTGGTGGACCCCAGCCATAAACAAGCTCTACAACAAAAGGAGGAAGCTACTACAAGATAGAGCAAAATCCTTGAAAGGTAAGACACCTTTGATCATTATAAGTAAAAACTAAGAGCTCTCATAAAATCATCCAAGGCAAATTTTGAGAGAAAAATCGCCAAGGACTCTAAAGACAATCATAAGGCCTTCTTTAGCTATGTTAGAAACCTAGGAGGAAACTCCCAGATATGCTCAGAATTAGTTCAAAATGATGTGAAAATTACTGAACCTACACACATTGCTAACATACTGGCTGACAGGTTCAGTGCAAACTTCTCCCCCCCAAAAGGAGAGATATCTATTCCAGAGGATTGTAGCCCCCCCAAACATCTCCAACGCCCAGGTGAGAACTGCCCTCACTAAGGCAAAAACACAGCATCCATGGGACCGGATGGTGTCCCCGGCTGTGTGCTTCATGAACTCAACGAGGAATTAAACCCACAGTTAGGACAGCTGTTTAATCTTAGCCTCACCTCAGGATACGTACCCAAGGAGTGGCGACGCGACTGTGGTCCCACTTCATAAGGGCGGTGCCTCCACAGACCCTGGAAATTACCGCCCCATTAGCTTGACAAGCCTTATCTGCAAAGCCATGGAGAGGATCATAATGGAACTCATAAATAAAGACATAGGGAACTTGCAGACTTTGGATCCAACCCAGTTTGGCTTTGTCAAAGGCAGATCCTGCCTCTTAAACTTGGTTGACTTTTTGAGACAGTCACCAAGGCCATTGATGAGGGAAAGGCAGTCCATACAGCCTACCTCGACCTGGCAAAGGCCTTCAACACAATACCCCACTCAGGTATCATCGAAAAACCCATCAGCTTGAATGTAAACCCATACATCACAAGATGGGTTGCAAACTGGCTAAGTGACAGAACCCACAGGGTCAGAGTTGCTGGAGCCATGTCAGACTCAAAGCCTGTCACAAGTGGTGTCCCACAGGGCTCAGTCCTGGGTCCACTCTTGTTCGGCATCTACTTTTCTGAAGTACAAGCAAACACAGGAGGGTTATGGCTGACAAAGTTTGCAGATGACTGCAAACTGGCCATAGTCGAAAACACATCTGACACAGATATCCTCCAGAAGGGCCTCACAGAAATGGATAACTGGTGTCAGAGCCATGGCCTGAAGTTAAACGCCAAAAAATGCATAGTCATACCCTTCGGGAAAAACAAGGTTACCCCTAGCTACCATATAGGTGGCAATCCACTGAGCACAGAAAAGTCATCAGGGATCTGGGGACCCAAGTTGACAGTAGCCTTCGCTTGACACTCATGTTGCTAAAGTAGTTAGGAAAACCTTCTATATCGCCCACCTGATCATGAAGGGATTCACATCTAGATCAAGGGAGGTCATCGTCCCCTGTACTCATCACTCATTAGACCTATGATTGAGTACAATGCCCGTTCGGAATGTATCTGACCAGACACCTGCTGCAGCTTGAAAGGCCCCAAAAGTTCCTCACCAAAAGGATAAAGGGTCTCAAAATATGTCTTATGCTGCCCGACTGAAAGAACTCCAGCTCTATTCAGTCTCATACCGCTTGCTCAGAGGTGACCTGTGCCTGACATATAAGGCCATGTCAAACCCAGATTTGATGAATATGCTTCACCTCAAAAATCTAGATCCCTCAGAACCACAAGGGCGGGAGACTTAAACCTTGACACGGTTATAAATAGAACGTGCTGGAGGGACAGATTCATCACCCAAAGACTCCCTATGCTGTGCAACAAAATCCCGGTACATGTGAGGCAGAGCACCTCGCTGGCCTTGTTCAAGAGGAATCTTGACCAATGGATGGGAGATCGCAGATATACCCCAGGGATTACTTCAGTGTCACTGCTTGACAGAGGCACAGAAAAATGATAGGCATAGTTTTTATTCAAACTAAAGGGGTGGCGAAAGCCACATAACTATGGGCTAGGCTTATAAATGCCCTTGGGCAGATAGCCTAGTATGAACCTATGAACCTAAGAGTTACAAAGAGCGAGTTGAGACATGCTCAGCTGGGACAAAGGGTCACTGTATAGTGAGTGCCCCCCTGAGGGAGGGTTAGAGGGGGAGAGAATACAGCAGTTGGTAGTACCCAGAGCCTACCATCTGGCATTTCTAGCCATAGCCCATGATATTCCCTTTGCAGGTCATATAGGCATAAAACATACAAAGAGATATATTATGCAGAACGTTTATTGGCCTGGGATTTCCACAGATACAGGGTACTGTAGGACCTGTGAGTAGCGCTAAAAGGTAGGCAAGGCAGGAGACAAGGTGAAAGCTCCTTTGATGCCTTTGCCTGTGATTGAGGAGCCATTTCAGAGGGTAACTATGGATATTGTGGGGCTTCTGAGTATTCCATGTTCCACAGGGAAAAAGTATATCCTAGTGATAGTAGATTATGTTACCAGATACCCTGAGGCAGTGGCTCTGTCCTCCATTGAGGCAATGTGAGAAACCAAAAGGCTGCCAGCCCAGCTAGCTGGAATTTTGTAAATAATTACATGTCACTTGAAAATATTAATATGGTTTATATAGAAATGTGAGACTGCCAGCCCAGCTAGCTGGAATTTTGTAAATAATCATATGTCATTTGTGAATATTAATATGATCCATAGGCTTGTCTTACAAATGTAAGAGAAATATATGTATGTATTAAACTGCTGGTGCAGAAGTGCGTGTTAAACTGTATGTTATGTACTGAGCTTCAAGAATGCAGCCACAGTGTACCCTGCTGGAAAAGAGCAGAAATGTGTATAAACTATATGCCTGTGCAAATGTATGCTTTCATGGTAGAAGTTGGAACATACAGAGTTAACTTGCAAACTCTGAGAAAATAAGTGAAGTATTTATGGTGGTGTTTATCTCAGCTTGGAGACAGAATGCCTGCAGCTAGAAATTCTTTCTATTGTCTGGAAACAGAAATAATTACAGGTTTCAACGGTAAAAGTGTTTAACTGTTTTATAACTTCCAGTTCCAGGCAAACTTCTGAGACATAAGTATTTTTGACACAGAGGTGCTAAATTTTAAGTTTCTGTTAGCCTGGGAACTGAAGGCAGAGGTGGCAAAGAATGATGTAATCTGAGATAACCAGCAGTAATGTTTGATAGTAACTTAAGAACTATCTCAGAGAGTGACTCTGTGTATTTTGTATTTGTCTTTGGACCTAGAAACATCCTCTTATCAGCACTTCTCATCTGTATTTGCCTTGCTCTGCAAGTAAGTCATTTAGGGCATAGTATCTCTTAGATATAGATAGGAATACAGTAAAGATTAGTTTAGATGTTTTCTGTATTTATTTGCAACTGTCCTGCAATGTTGTTTTAAAATATTTCCTGTGATCCTGAACCCTGTTGTCACTGTGTTGAGTTATTAAGTATTATCTTGTTCTTTTATTATTTATTATTAAATATATTTAAACCTTTTAATTGTAGCTGGTTTGTTTAGAGATATTTAAGCTCTTGGAGTACTTGCATATGTATTTTGTGACACTGTAGGGGTCACTCCTAAATAGCCTTAAAAGTCTTGGTCACACTTACCATTTGGATAATAGTAACATTACAGAGCAGAACTGATCACCCTTTGGGAAGGGCCTTATAGCAGATGATAAGTAAGAGTGATTGGTGGCAGAGATTACTACCAAATAGTCTGTGCAGAAGGGGGCATAGCTAGTAAACCTGTACCAGCCTTCCCCAGGAGTGTCTGTGTGTTTGCATATAAATCAACTTTCAAAGTGTGTGTGTGTGTGTGTGTGTGTGTGTGTGTGTGTGTGTGTGTGTGTGTGTGTGTGTGTTTCAGCTACTTGGGCAGGGACACAAAACAATGCTTGGGCAGAGAGGGTGCTTGAGAGTTTGACTTGACCACTCAGCTGAGATCTTAACTCTATAGCTGTACCAGTGGGAAGTCTTATTGGGGATCTGGAGAGAGAGAAAAAAAACAGCCCCAGACTGATTGTGATCTCTGTGTGCTCTTAAGGGAAATTGTACTTTACTGTGTGTGTACTTGTTATCCTCCCAATGTGCACATCCCTCACTGGTGCTAGTGGTGAGGATTGAGACTCCTTGATTACTGGGCCAGTGCAGGGCATCACAGCAGAAAAAGTGGAAAATGCCTTGTTAGAGATTTTCAGCAAGGTAGATTTCCCAAAAGAAATACTGACTAACAGAGGTGGTAATTTCATGTCAGTCCTGCTGGCTTGTCTGTGGAGGCACTGTGGGGTGAAACAACCTAAAGACCATCCCTACCATTCCCAGACTAATGGTCTTGTGGACAGATTAAACTCTACACTCAAGACCCTGCTATGGGCATTTGCAGACCAGTTCAAGAGGGAGTGGGACAAATATTTGCCCCATCTATTGTTTGCTTACACAGAGGTGCCCCAGAAATCTACAGGGTTTTCAACCTTTGAGTTGCTGCATGTGCATAGGGTGAGGGTACCTCTAGATGTGATTCGTGATGAGTGGGGTGGGTGAGTGAGAATCCCACAAGGAGTCTGCTGTGACATATGTCCTAAACCTCAGGACAAGCCTCAGGGAACTCATGGGCTTGGCCCAGGAGAACCTTTCAGAAGCCAAACAGCAGAAAAAGGTCTGGTATGACAGGAATGCTCGAGCCAGAGAGTATGCTTTAGGATAGCAGGTAATGGTTCTCATTCCTGTCAGACACAATAAGCTGCAGGCAGCTTGGGAGGGACCCTTCAGGGTGCTAAGGAAGGTCAGTGATGTTAACTACATGGCAGAACTGCTAGGCAGGAGCACAAACTGTACCATGTTAACATGATGAAACTTTACCATGATAGGGAGGCTCTGGTGCTAAGTATTTGAAGTACAATGCAGGAGGAGTCTGAGGGGGTTCTATGGCTATAGGGAGCCAGCCAGTCAAATCCCAAATTACTATGGTGGATCATTGGTTGCAAACATGTGATGGGACAGTGCAGCACTGTACTGGTGTCAGCAATGCCAAGGCAGTGGGAATCTCAAGACAGGGAATGGGGTATGCCATTCCCAGATTGGCTCACCCTCTCAAACAATGTTTCTCAAGGGTCACTTGAAAAACTAGCTTGAGTTTCCAGGGGAGGGAAGAAGTATGACAAAGGGAAATACTGCCAGCCCAGCTAGCTGGAATTTTGTAAATATTTCTGTGTCATTTGTGAATATTAATATGATTTTTATAGAAATGTAACAGAAAGCGATACTACCAGCCCAAATATCTGGAATTTTGTAAATGAGTATATGTCATTGGAGAGTCTTAGTATGATTTATATAGAAGTATGACATAAGAGATACTGCCAGCACTGCTATCTGGAATTTTTTAAGTGTTAATGTGTCATTTGTGAATACCACCATGCTTCATGTAAGATGCTTGCGCTACGGCTGTGTTAGAACTGTGTGTTATGTACTGAGCTAAAATGAAATCGCAGCATGCCCTGCTGGCTTATAACAGAAATATGTATAAACAATTGTAATTGTGTGAATGTATGTATTTTTAACAGTAGAAACTAGAACATAGAGGGTTATCTTACAAAACTTTAAGAAAACAGTTGAAATTAAACTGTTTCATGATTGTGCTATAAAAGTTATCTTTCAGTTTCAGTCAACAGGAGACAGGATGTCTACACTAGGGGACTTTCTGTGATATTTTATAAGTGTACTTCTGTTTTATGTCCTCTAACAGTTGCAAACATCTGAAGGCTATGTATTTTCACAGAGAGATGTTAAATGTGGGTAGTTTCTGACAATGGGGGTTTAGCTTGGGAATAAAAAGTCAGGTGACAAAAAGTGATGTGATCCAAGCTAACCCAGTAGTAATATTTAATATTAATTTAAGAACTCTCTGAGAGAGAGAGAGAGATGGCATTTTGGTATTTGTCTTTGACCTGACAACAGCATCAGCTAGAAGATTCATTCACCAGACTTGCCTTGATGTAAGTTTTTAGGGTATAGCAACTCTTTTAGATTCAGATAGGAATTTTATTTATTTATTTATTTATTTAACATTTGTCGACCGGGAATGTCCGACTAGGTTCCACAGAGCCTGTTTTCAGCGGAGGCCCGGGGAGAAATGCTCCAGAATATAGTAAAGTATAGCTTAGATGTTTTCTTTATTTATTTGAGACTGTCCTGCAATGTTGTTTTAAATATTTCCTGTGATTTTGAACTCTGATGTAACTGACTACTTCACCAAAAAACGCCAAATAGTTGAAAAATAAAACGCAAAAAACAAGAATGGCAGAAAGTTGCTGGAAAACAAAACACAGGTGCCGGTAATAGCGTATAATGATTTAATTTCCGCTTTCGTCACAACTTCATCAGAATACAAAGAATGTAGAAGTCAACCAGTTTAAATAACCCAATCAATTAAAATACAATTAATTTGAACAAACAACAAAAATGCATATAAGTACTAATGATAATAATGATAAAAATACTTATGCATTAAAACAAGACCTTAAATCTGTATCTTTATTTATAACTAATTTACGATATTTTAAAAAACACTTCAAATTAATGCTTTCATTTAATCCTGGAAAAATATCAAATTTAAGTTTAACCTGCCATAAACATTCCCGTTGTTCAATATAATTCTTAAAGTCCCCAGCCCTCTTATCAGATTTACATTTTTCCAACACAGAAAATAAAAATTTATTGTGTGTAGTACATAAGATAGAATGCTTATATAAAGCATTATTGTGATCTTTAACTTTAATGGCATATAGATGTTCCTTTATGCGTGTAGCTAGGGATCTTGTAGTCATCCCCACGTAAAAAGCAGGGCAAGAGGAACACATGCTAACATAAACAACTCCGCTAGTATTACAATCAATGAAATCAGATACTTCTATGATCCTATCAGAAGTAATAATGTTAATATAGGGTCCCTCAGAAATGTATCGGCAAATGTGACAATTTTGGCATCGAAACATGCCTTTCTTATTTATCACAGATGTAAAATGATGAATAGAATGATGCTCCAAGATGCTCTTAAGGGTATTGGTTTTACGAAACACAAATTTTGGGTCAGAGCCCCCAAACTGAAAAATATCTCGATTGCCTTGTATAACTTTCCAATTGCTCTGAACAATGTTTTTAATCTTATAACTATCACTACTAAGAATGTGATATAAAAGAAGTTGAGCAAGAGGCAGTGTATAAATATTTGGGAATTGGTGAAGGATCAACAATAAAACATGAACAAATGCGAATAAAACTTAGTAAGGAATACTTTAGAAGACTTAAATTAATCCTGAAAACAGCACTGACATCTAGAAACAAAATCCAAGCTATAAACCAATTTGCTCTTCTTGTCCTAACTTACAATTTTGGAATGATTGACTGGCCTCAAAATGTGTTGGATAGATTAGACAGGAAAACAAGAAAGATGCTTCATGCTCACCAAATGATTTATAAAAATCAGTGTATACCAACATTATATATTCCCTGTTCCAAAAAAGGGATGGGCCTCCTTGAAATTGATTACATGTATAGATCTGCAATCATGGGACTCAATGCATATCTGCTGACCTCACAAGACCCAAAAGTAGTGAAAGTTTTGAAACACGAGGAGAATAAATTTAAAATGACTTCTCTGCTTAATCTAGTAGAAGCATATCGGCATCAAGCAGGAATGGAAATTAAATCAGAAGCAGACAAAAATCAGACAGCAACTGAATGTGCCAACAAACAAAAGAAAAAATATAAGGTGAAGGATCAGATGGGAAGGCAAGAAATATGGAAAATGCATAAATATAGTTGCAGCTGTAGAAACTTTTGGAAGAACCTCATGGTGATCAGGAACGAACACAGGAATGTTTAAGGGAGGCGAATTCAAGCCAAGACATGAAAGGTTAATACTGGCGGTCCAAGATAGTGGGCTACTTACACGTGGTTTACAAAGTCCATTGAACATGTGGGAGAAACAGACAAATGTAGGTTTTGTAAAACCGAATTGGAAACAGTCGCACACCTCGTTTCTGGTTGTGATATACTAATGGCAGAAGGACTGTATACTGAAAGGCATAATAATGTAGCAAGACTGTTGCACTGGAGATTGTGCAAACATTATGGTATTGAAGTGTCTGAAAAACACTGGAAACATGAGCCACAAAGCATCATATAAAATGATGAAGTTTATATCACATGGGATCACCCATTATCAGCAGTTCAAAAGATAGATGCTAGAAAACAAGATATAGTGGTCCATGAAAAGAAGACAAAAGTAGCATTGATCATTGAAATCGCCACACCCAGCGACTACTGTGTGCTGCATACAGACAGATGAAAAGTCATAAAATATCAAGATCTGCAGGCAGAAATGAGAGCAATGTGGAATAAAGATACCCAGACAGTCCAATAGCATTTGGAGCAGAGGGTCTTACAAAAAAGAATCTACAGTTGTATTTAGATATGTTACCAATCCAGGCAACTCCATACGAATTGCAGAAGGAGTCATTACTGGGCACATTGCGGGTGCTGTGAAGAGCACTTTTGATTGAAACAATACTAATTTCATGAACTTTAATCGTACTTTGACTTAGGAATGGGGTCCATTTCCATCATGGTATCAGAAACCCAAAAGATTTGGAGAAATTAAAAAGTGTGAAAAGTGTGGACTGACCTAATGAAGAGTGAGATTCCACATGCTCTATTAAAGTTATTGGCATATGTTAATCAGTTCACTCAGGCATTATAGACAAACTCACTAGATTAGGTATAAAACCCTTTTATCACCCACTGGATAGCTAACTGGCTCACTGATGGGACCCAATAAGTCAAAACAGGTGAGGCCACCTCCACCAAGAGGTCATTCACTAGCAGAGTCCCCCAGGGCTTGGTACAGGAGCCACTCTTTTTAGACATCTATTTCTTTGAAGTGGAAGGAAACACCAAAGGTTTATGGTTGACTATGTTTGCAGACAATTGCAAGCTGGGAGTTATCAACGACTCCCCTGCAGACACAGGCATTATTTAAGAAGGCCTATCTCTGACTACCAAATGGTGCCAAAACCATGGTCTTAAATTCAGTGCTAAGAAATTAATAATGTAACCTTTCAGAAGTCAATCATCCCGGCTAATTACCATGTCAATAATACATTCCAAAGAGCTGACCCAGTGATCAGAGATCTGGGTTGCACATAGACAGTAGTCTTACTTTTGATCACTATGTGGTCACAGTGGTGAAGAAATCTTTTTATGTTGTGCAACCTATAAGTAAGGTCACGGCACCTAGATCCAAATAGGTCATTATCCCACTGTACTTTGCCATTATCAGACTAATCATAGAGTACAATGCTGTCTTCAGTATGTACCCAACCAGGCATATGCAGCAACTAGAGCTACCTCAGAGGTTCCTTACAAAAAAAATACAAGGTACAACAAACCTGCCTTATGCAAAACAACTTAAAGCCCTTTCCCTACACTCAGTCTACTATAGATTGAAGAGGGGTGATCTATGCCTGGCTTAAAAGGCATCTGCAAACCCAATGCTTATGATTCTCCTGCATTTTCATAAGTTAAACAGTACCAGAAATACTAGGTCTAGGAACCTGAATTTTATCTGTGATTTAAACAGAACATGCCTATGGAGAAGGCTTCCCATCCACATGAAGATGAGTTTGTCTATTACCCAATTTAAATGTAAGCTAGACCATTGGATGGGGAAATGGAAATTTATACTGAGCCTGGTACTGGTACCCATATCTCTTATAGATAGAGCTAGCTTATAAATGCATGGCTCACAATGTTATCTTCGGATACAGGACATCATTATTCTTTTGGGAAAACAAGGGTAGGCTTACAACCCCCCCCCCCCGGATATTGGCCTAGTAGTAACACTCTATGAATCGATTAATCTATAATACCTATATGAAAGTAAGACATAGTGCAAAAAGAGACATAATGCATTTGGCAACTTTGCACTTAGTAATGATGGAATGCCTTTTAGCTCCCACATGAGTTTGTCCTTATATTGGTAATTTGGTGAAGAAGTTAAGCAGGGGAAGATTAGGACCAAGTCACTGCAGGGCAGATACTTGCACAACTCAGATGATTTGTATTCTGTCACATTGGGAGGATTAAAACAGAATGTGGTGATTGTGGAGAAATCTAAATTTGGGAAAGATCTTGGTATAAACGCACACACACACATACTCAAATTTATCTGATACACAGGACAAAAGCAAGACTCAGCTTATCTGATATAAAGTTGAAAAACTGGAAATTGTGACTAACTATTGCTGTTTAGGAGTTTTGTACATAAGGAGGACATGCAAGGAGCTCATTAGAAGCTTGGCTCATTCTGATGATTTCTGGAGGGGAGTCTTATACTGACATCTTGACCGCTAGACAATATACTAGTCCACAGTTATTCTTGCAAGTAAAGAGTGTGGATGTATGAATTTTGCAAGCTATGTTGGTCCTTCAGTGAAAAGGCTAAAACTTACATGTGCCTTACTTAATGCCTGTATAACACTAGAGAGGGATTTAATATCCCAAAGACGTAGCAAGACGGGAGATGCTGTATTATTATGTGAAAAATAGTAAGAAATGAGGGTGGCTTCTAGGAGGATCTATGCAGAAGGGAGAAGGAGCGCTGGATCTCCGGACATAAATAGGAGAAGACAGGCAAACACTGTCTGACAAATAATGACACGGTATCAGTTGTAGTGTCTTGAAAGCTGGGTTAATAAACATATAATTTCTAATATTGCCAGTGTAATTAAAATAAAGTTTTCAATGACATGTTAACCTGGGTATGGAAATTGAAACAAAGTTAATGTTTGTTTAGAAATACTGGGAGTCAAATATTTCAAAACGGTATTTCCTAGATGCAGATATAAACTATATGAGATTATGTTGTAGAAAGAAAAAAGAAAAAAAAGGAAAGAAGCACATCTTTGCATTGTATTCCAAACAGAAGATATAATATACTGAGTTGCAAATTGTTCAGCAAGGAGAAAAACTTTTTGTAAAAGAAAAGTGTAATTATTTGCCTAATAGTGAGGACCGTCAGAATAAATGAAAACATACATAAAATTTATACTCAACAAGTTTCAGTTACTACCCTGGACTAGACAGAAATTATATTTCACAGGAACATGTGCATTTAATTGAAAGATTTGACACATATCTAATAACATTTTCAGATCATGCACCAATAAAAAAATTAAAATAAAGTAGGGTAATGCAGTAAAAATTAGATTCTGTTGCTTTCCTCCTTACCAGTTAAAAAGAGGAGAATTTAAGGAGTGGGTAAAAGAAATAACACAGTAATTATTACAGCAGATAACATTTTTTTCAGAAGGGATAGCTAGTAAGTCGGATAAAATGAAAATGGAGTTTAACAACATGGCTGAAATGAAAGAGAAATGTATGAGAAATAAGTAACAGAACTTATTTAGAGGGGATGACAAATGTTAAAGTACTACAGAATAAGAGGAATCTCACAGAGTAAAAGAGGTACAATTGCAAAATGCTAAAAGGAAGATAAGGAAGTATTTGGATAACATGGATGAGAGATCCTATACAGGTTTTAGAGATATTTCAGAAATGTTATGAACATTATACAAAGCAGAGGAATGTGAAATCTAAGAAAAATAACAAATGGAAATACTTATTTAAGACTTAATTTTGCTAAGATTACGGAAATATGAGGATCAACAGTTAATAGCCAAGACAGAAAAAGAAGAGATACAAATTATGGTGGATAATCAATCAATAGGGATGTCTCCAGGAAAGGACAGTATTCCTGTGAAAGTATAGAATTTGAGAGGGAAGAAAGTGATAAAGATCTGGCTGGAAGTTTTGTTTATAACAGTATTTTAAAAAGGAGAGAGTACTGGCGTCTTGGAAGAAAATTGTGGTGGCTATATTACCCAAAGGTGGTAAAGGGTCTTCAGAACCAGCTTCATAGAGACCCATTTCAGTTTTAAACCATGATTATAAAGTGTTTATGTCTATACCAGCTAAGAGAATTGCAAAGATTTTGCCAAAACTGATAGATATGGATCATTATGGTTTTGTGGAGGAAAAGTAAATAGTTGACAATATTAACAGAAAAATGATGACCCAGAGGGAAGCAGAATGTAAACAAAATGACTCATTGCTGGTAGTTCTTGATGCTGAGAAAGCTTTGGATACAGTCAGCTGAGATTTTATGAGCATGGCGGTGGTAGCAATTTAATTCTCTGACAGAATAAGGTTAATTATGAGGAAATATTAAAGGTCAGAGGCAAGAATTAAAAGCTGTGTTTGAAAAGAGGAACAAGGCAGGGATGACCTATTTCTTCTTTGTTATTAACTTTATATTTAGTGCCATTGGCAAAGAAAATAAAGGGCTCACACATTTAAGGATATAAATGATATGATAGTCAAGAAAAAATAGCTTCATTTACAGATGGTATTATTTTGTACTTAAAAATCCAGAAAAATGACATTTTGGTGTTGTTGAACATTTTGAGACAGTTTCTTCATGTCTTTTTAGGATATAAAACTAATGAAGATAAAACAAACGATAAAGCTGCACAGTATGCACCTACACATGAGTTGGTTCAGCAATACCCATATTTATGGAGACATGACGAGATGAAGGATTTAGGTGTATGGATAAAAATGATTCTGTTATGGCAACTAGGTATAGGTGAAAACAGACTGAAAAGATAATACAATTGAGAAACTGGAAGCTCTTGATTATGGATATGGGTAGTAAGATACAGACTACAAAGAAAATGCTTTTAGCCCTTTTAGATTTACATGTAGGTCAGGTGTAGTTTTATCAATCAGAGGGGAAATTATGGATGCTAATTTATAAAGAGTTGAAAAAATTTATTTGAGAGGTCAAGAGTTAAATGAGATAAGTTCTCCTCATAGAACAAGGTGCTTTAGAATTACCTGATTTGAATGGATACTTTAGCATTATACATCAAGGTTCATATACATTACACAAGCAGAAGGTCATAAATCAAAGTGGAAAGGAATGATGATGATGAAACCGAGGTGGGGGGGGGGGGGCAGGTCAAGAAATAAGGAGATAGTAGGATTTTGGATGTAGGTCCTTAAAAAGAATAACAACAACAATACAGAATATTATATTCCTAAAGTAACTAAAAAGTATTTAAGAAGTAAGACAATATGAGAATGGAGAAAGGAAATTTCAATAGGGATGACTGCAGGCAAGGGTTCATAGGTTCATAGGTGTCTACTAGGCTAAGGGCCCTGGAGTCCTTACAAGCCTAGCCCATAGGATTACCCTTGCATCATGCCACCCAACCTTAGTTCCTAGTGCCTCTGTCGAGTAGAGCCACTGGAGTGATCCCAGGCATGAATTTTCTATTTCCCATCCACTCATCAAGATTTCTCTTGAAGAGGTCCAGTGAGGTGCTCTGCTTGATATGTATGGGAAGTCTATTCCATAGCATGGGCAGTCTCTAGGTTATGAACCTGTCCCTCCAGCATGTTCTGTTGACTGTGGTAATGAGGTTGAGGTCTCTGGAGCGTGTGGTGTGGAGGGATTGGGATTTCTTTAGATGTAGCATTTCTAGCAGAGCTGGGTCAGACATGGCTTTGTAAGAAAAGCAGAGATCGCATCTATGTAGGCGATATGAGACAGAGAATAGTTGGAGTCTGTCCATATAGGACAACTGTTTAAGGCCTAGGATCCTCTTTGTGAGGTACTTTTGTCACCTCCCCAGTTGTTGCAGGTGTCTAGTGAGGTACATGCCAAATGGGGCATTGTACTCGATGATTGGCCTAATGAGGGAAGAGTAGAGAGAGACAATGACCTCTTTCTTCCTGGATGCAAAACCCTTAGTAATGAGATGTGCCATATAGAAGGACTTTCTGACCACAGTGGCAATGTGGTGGTCAAAAGAGAGGTTGCTGTCAACCTGTGTTCCCAAGATCTCTTATAACACCTTCTGTGTTCAGTGGGCTACTATCAATGTGATAATTCAAGGGAACTGGGTTTTTCCCAAAGGGGACGAAGACATATTTTTTGGCATTGAGCTTAAGGCCATGGTTCTGACACCAGTCATTGGTCTCATTGAGACCTTTCTGCAGGATGTCAACATCACTTGGGGAGTTAATAATATCTCCCAACTTGCAATCATCTGCGAACTTTGTCAGCCAGAGCTCCTTCATGTTGGCCTGGACTTCAGAGAAGTAGATACCAAACAGGGGAGGACCCAGAACTGAACCCTGTGGGACTCCACTCGTGACTGGTCAGCAGTCTGACTTGGAGTCAGCAACTTTCACACTGTGGGTTCTATCTGTGAGCCAGTTTGCAACCCACCTAGTGATATATATGATGCCTAGCTTAGTAAGTTTTTCTATGATTTCTGAGTGGGGAATGGTATCAAAGGCCTTGGCCAGATCAAGGTAGGCTGTATGAACCACCTTACCTTCATCCACAGCTCTGGTGACTGATTCAAAGAAATTGACCAAGATGAGCAGGCATGATCTACCCTTCACAAAACCAAACTGTGTAGGATCCAGAGTTTGGAGATTTCCTATATCCTTGTTTATTAGGTCCATGATGATGCGTTCCATTGCTTTGCATATCAGATTCATCAGGCTAATGGGGCGATAGTTCCTGGGGTCCGTAGTTGCTCCTCATTTGTGGAGAGGGTAAAGAAAATAGGCAAGAAGGGGGCTGGAATTTACTGGAGAAAATAAACAAAGGAACCAAGGGAAAGGTAATAGAATGAGGTGAAGCCAAGTAGAAGTTCTGACTGCAGGTTAGAGACTGCCTTCCTCACCAGGGTTTAATATCAGAGTAGGTGCAAAGCAAAAGAGATGGGGATGGATACGTAAAAGACCATCTCTGGTAGAGGTTTTAGTTGCATCTAGAACAGAAGTTGTTCTTAATGGGAAAAATAATAGGGCATATGAAATATTGCATGACAACTATATGAATTAATCAGAGGAGGTTAAAAAAAGGTTGGGAAGAGAAACCAGAAAAGCAATGTACAAAGGAACAATAACAGGACATATGTGTGGCTTCCAAGTATGTAACAAAATCCATAAGGTTTAGGATTTTTGCTTGTAAGAGTTTGCATAAGTATAAGCAAACTTGAGAAAAAGTTTTCCTCAGATAAACAGCACATGCTGGAGGTCTGATGAGAAAGAGAGTGGTCAATCAGAACATGTTTTGAGAGTGTAAGAACTTGGCAGATTTTGAAAATTCTCTATAGAGTCTTTTATCAGAAATGTTAGGGGACCAAATGGTTTTAACCAATGCAATGATTCTTTTGAGTTGAGACATAGGATCTAAAATGTCTAAAGATAGTATGGCCATACAAAGTTTAGTGCTGTAAGTTGCCAAAAAAAGCAATTACTAGAAAATGGAAATCTAAATCTAAATAAACTGAAATTAAAGTACTGAATATTAGAAAGGAGATAAAATAACTGGAAGTGGAATATTCAGAAAAGGAAGGAGTAAATTACATACAATTTGT
Source organism: Protopterus annectens (assembly GCF_019279795.1). Classification (NCBI taxonomy): domain Eukaryota; kingdom Metazoa; phylum Chordata; order Ceratodontiformes; family Protopteridae; genus Protopterus; species Protopterus annectens. The sequence continues at coordinate 1,340,249,515 of NC_056732.1, forward strand.
GGAAAGTGCATGCAAAATAATGTTCAGGAAGACAGCTGGCGTTTAAGGGAAGGCTGTGAAAGTGATGTAATGGTGTGAATGATAGCTGTCAAAAAGGAAACAAACTGCATGAAAATAATGACAAATGTCACTCTGCTTTGCTTTTCTATTAGTGTCTGAGTACCTGTTACTGTTTAAACTGTGATTTAATAAAGATAATTAAAAATGACTGGCAGTCATTTAGCACTATTTGCTAGTTATAAGGAAATGAAATCACTTGGGAGGTGAGCACTACTGAGTGCTTGAAAAGGGTGGCAACTGCTTTGTGTCTTCTTAAAGGTATATATGGCTAGGAATCATATGGTCTTCATGATTCCTTGTCTAGTATTTGTTATTCCTATATTCCTAATTACAGAACTTTGACTAAAATGGACGTTTTTTAACATAGTGTGAATGGTTGTTGTAATAAATATTATTGCTACTACACCTGGTAGGCTGAAAAAAAGGCTTCTGGTAGACAATAATTACTCCACAACTGTTGAGTATGATTCCCCTTGCTCTGATTTACCCACCTGCTATGAGTTATGTCCATCTATACCTTCTTAGGTTTATGAAATTCATCGCCTTGTAAGTAATTATATTTATAGGGTGTCTGACTTTTAAGATAAATGAGGAGAAGTTATGATTCTCTGCTGGGCCTGCATAATGTGAATCACATATAGAGTTATGGTATCCCAGAATAGGGCTTCAAAGAGAATGAGAACTTAATCCCTATAGTTGGAATAAATATTAATTTATAAATACAGCTACCAGAGTTGAAAACAAAGTAGATACTAGAAACCCATAAACAGTAAAATTTAAAAGGACTGTACATACTATGCAATATAATTTTAAGTTGGTTTGTGCAAGAAGATGATGCAAAATATGAAATGTATTGTGGTCTGTGTTGTAATGAAGGCTATTTATTACCATAAATAATATGTTTGGGCTGTACTGGAAATAAAATACTATGAACAAGAATTGAATTCTTATAATTTTAATTCTACTTATTTTAGCATTTCCATATCTTGACTCTTTAATATAGTCAGGCGAAACATCAGAACTGCAGTCTGTCACACAAGCCACAACTCTGCAGGTCATGGGAACCACCTGGAACTGTGATATTTAGAAAAGAGGTTTGTGAAAAGAAAAGAAATAATAATTCTGCCTAGCAAGTATTGAAATGTAAAAAGACATCCCTCTCTAAAAAAGCACACAAAAGGAGAAATATGTATGGTTACTAGATGACTCCACTTACTTGTTACATTTTGTTTTTTTTTCCTCTTTCTTATACAATCTTCTTTTAAAGCATGAAATGGCCATTTGCTTCAAAGGATCATTAAAATCTTGTGTTGTGAACCACTCTGACCACCATGAAACCACAAGGCAGCATAGCTCTTTAGCAAATTTACCAGTGTCCACTGAATCTGATGGCACATGGGTCTTTGAATGTCTGCCACTGGATGAAAGTCATGTTTCTTACACTGGGACTTCTTTAGTTGATAGTTGTTCACACTGCCATATATGCATTACTGAAAGTCTGAGAATAGAAAGAAAAATACTATTTATGTAAAATGAGACAGATTTACAAATGGCCAATTCTCCTGAAAAGCTGATCACAAGCAATAAACACTTGAATAAGGCTACTGGGTGAATCATCAATTTTATTTATATTTTTACTGGGGTGGTGCACTGGTCAATAATAACCAATTTCAAGCTCAGTCCAGGTGAAATACAAAACATTTCACAAACAAAAACTACATAAATGTAAGCAATAACAGAGCAGTTAAAACTAATTTATTACATATTAGTGAACGAGCACAGTGCAATGTACAATCAAGCAGAGTGAAATGTATAACATATACATTAGTTTCTAAAGTGGGTCAATCTTTAGTAAATATTTGGGAGTGGAGAAGACACTTGGAAAGGAGATAGGTTAGGTGAAATGCCCTGCTTTGAAGCAGGAGCATTTAGCTTATAGGAAGAAAAGCTTTTTGAGTTACATTCCAAATCTGGAATAAGTGCTTGATTTCCTTAATTTTGATGGGGAGAGCTTGCAAAGAGTAGGTGCCTGAAAAGAGGAAGCATGTGCAGTTCTGTGGAGCAGTTCTGTGGAGCTTGGTTCTAGGGGTGATGGGAGTTGGTGTGGCTTGTGAATTGTGTCTCACGTTGTATGAAGAGGTTTTTTGTGAAGTCTAGCTGCAAGGTAAGTAAGTGTCTGGAGTTGGAATAGTTTGTAGAGTTGGGATCCTAAAAGTAGGTTAGATCTTTGTTTTATGGGTAGTAATTTGCCTTTTTCTAGGGTGATACAGTGATGCTCACAGAGAGGTGAGTTTGTAATGAATTGGAAGATGCTGTTAGAGAGTTTGGTGTGTGGCAATGTTTTTCTTGGAGGGAGAAGCAAAATATAGTTCATATGTTACAAGATTAATTAAAAAATACCAAAAATGAAATCAACATTTACTAATGGGTTGTCACACCTTTCTAGACTCTTTTTGAAGTTTTTTTTTCCAAAAACAATTTTTATTATCTTAGTGCAACAAGTACAGACCAGGTTAAATCATGCATTTGAAAAATACAATAATGGATACACATATAACTCAAATAATACAGCTGAAAACTACTAATCTAAAAACAAACTACTATGTACAGTATCTACAATAAGTGCTACTAAACCCAATGTAGGGGTAATACAAAACAAAATATATGAATTCAGAATTACCCCAGACTTTAAAAATATAGTATTGTTCAACTGATACCATTTTAGTGAAATGGGCTTTACTTAATTCTAACCACCAGTTACCTTGTTCCAGTATTACTATCTCTTTGTCTAGTCTCCTAAAATGTGGTCAAAAAGAAGTTTTTTCTGGTAATAAGCTTGTTTCTTTACATTCCTAACAAGTTTTTGAGAGGATAAATATATATATATATATATATATATATATATATATATATATATATATATATATATTTCTTAAATCCATTCCATGAAAGTTTGGTACGATCTAACCAATTTCTGGTTATACATAGTTTGATTAGTGAACAGAGAGTAATAAGGATATGATATTCCATTCTGGGGAATTTTAAGTCAGTAATGTGAAAAACAGCAAACTCCCAGGATAAAGTTGATTTATGATATCCCATTTTTTCTAATTGTACCTTTAGAGAGTACCAAAGATTCTGGGAATATTTACTGAACCATAAGATGTGTAGGAGGTCTGCTTGGTGAAATGGACAACATGTGCAGGATGGCGAGATTTTAGGATCAAATTTGTTCAAAATAGAGGGAGTGTAGTAAACATTATTATTAATCAGTTGTGTGTATGCAAGTTTTTTGAATGGAGATAAATTAACAGTGGAGTCAATTGCTTTCAGTTTCTGTTCTTCTGTAAGTATGCTTCCTTCGGTCCCAGTAATTAGAGTACAGTAATGCATTTTTCATATTTAATGGCACTAACAAGTTTGTAGGTATTGGAAAGCATTCTTTTCTTGCTGGATAAGCTTTCAATGATGCCTACCAGTCCATTTAAATCATTAACATTGATAAGCATGTCTTTGATCAGCAATGAAATGATCTCCCTAACCTGTTGCAACATAATGATATATTTTTTATTTACTTTAAAAACTATTTGTAATTCTTGTAGTGTTTTCTCTTTATGTTTGTGTATGTTCCAAACCATACATTCTTTGATTAGTGGGTATTCCTTTAGATTTAAAATCTTATTTATTTTAATGTTTGGATTTAAATAAATAGGATGATGGAAAGATGAGGCATTGTCCAGGTTTACTGATTTTATCAACTCCTAGAAGCTTTTTATTTTTTGCTTTAAAATATTGTTTATCCTAAGAATCCTAAAATTTGCTGGAGCTATAAAAGGGAAGGATTTGGGGTTTACATTATTTCTTGTCACCTGGTGATGCCAGATTTTGACCTAGGTCGGGGACCAAACTTCTGTCTCAGTGGAGAAATTCAAGATTAAGGTGAATCTAATAGCAGAAGTGATCCTATGGTAAAGCTGAAAATCAGGTAGACTTAATCCTCCTTTTCTTTAGGGTAAATTAATTTTAGGTAACTTATTCTAACCGATTTGGGAAACCAAATGAATTTGGCAAGTTCTTTATTAATTTTTTAAAAGAAATTGTTTGGGATGACAGAGATTGATGCATTAAAGTGATATAATAATCTTGGTAAGATATTCATTCTAATAATTGCTGTTTTAGACATTGTAGATAGTTTCAATTGTCTCCATCTAAGTAAGATGTATGTGATATTAACCCATACTTTAATCAAATTATTTTGTAACATGGATAAATTATTATGTTTGTAAAATATCCCTAAATACTTAATAGAGTATACAGCTTTGTAAGGGAAATCTGGGAAGTAACTTTCTCTATGATTTAAAGGGTTAATGGGAAATATATGTGATTTCTTTTGGTTAACTTGGTAATTTGAGACTCTCGAAAATTTATTTATTGATGCCACAATTTTCCTTAAGTCTATATTTGGGAATTCAATATAAATGTTCAGATCATCTGCAAATGCGGACAACATTACTTTAGAATTCAAAATTCTGGGTATCGAATGATAGGTTCTTTGCGAACTATAGAGAAAAAAGAGCTCTATGTATAAATTAAATAAATGAGGTGAAAGTTGACAACCCTGTCTTGTTCCACTAACTATTTTAATGGGACTTGATAGCATTCTATTAATATAGAGGTACATGTAGGCATTGCTGTACAGGGTTTCTATTAGATTAATGAATTCCTTCGGAATGTTAAACTGAGATAGAGAAGAAAATAAAAAAAATCCAGTTAACTCTATCAAATGCTTTGCAAGCATACAAAACTAGTGCATATCTCAGATTTCTTTCTTTTTTAGTAAGTTGAATCATGGAATCCAAAGTTAACGTATTGTCCCATGTAGGTCTATTACGCATGAACCCAGATTGTTCTAGGCATACGAGGGTGGGCATGATTTTCTTAAGTCTTTCCGCTAGGAGTGTGGCCAGTATTTTAATGTTAGCATTAGTCAGGGAAATCAGTCTATAGTTATGGGGATTTGATCTGTCAATATTGTTTTTGGGAATGAAAATTGTTTTTGACTTGTTTAAATATAGATCAATTATACTGTTTAGTTTAATGTAGTTACTGTATATACTTTCAGAAGAATAGATGAAAGTTTCTGGTTAATTGTTTTATAAAAGTCTGCTGTGTATCCTTCTGGGCACGGAGCCTTACCTATTTTTAAATTTTTGATGGCTTCAGTTATTTCTTGCTGTCTAAAAGGGGCTATGAGGAGTGCTGCTTGGTTTTCATTTATTGTAGGAAATGTAAGATTCGTCAGGAACTCTTCAATCTCTGAGCTAGGAGTCTGTTGGACATTTGTTCTCTAAATCTCTGTATAAATTTGTTGGAATATTTCTATAATTTGCAAGTCTGACTTGAATATTTTATCTTGATAACGAAGTAAAGTTATCCTAGAGGCTTCCTGCTTATTTTCAATTATTCCCGCCACTGTTCTAGATGGAACCTGCACCCACTCAGAATATTTAGCTATTGATTTTAGTTCTTGTAGGGAATAGTTTTGTTGGTGCAGCTAGAATAATTTTTTTTGTGTTCTATTTATTTGTTTCTCTAAATCGGGGCAATGGGTTCCCTGAAATTTGCTTTTTAGTTCCTTTAGTTCATTCACTAATTTGCTTTATTTTTCTTTCCCCACTTTTTGAAGTAAGAAGATTTTTGAATTAGTATACTTCTAAGTGTTGCCTTACAAGCCGTGCATTGAATATCATATGGAATATTGGAGGTCATTAAATTATTAACCAGCTCTGTTAAGATATCTGGTATCTCTCATATCATTTCCGATTTGAGGAGTAAATTATTGTTTAAGGACCAGTTACATCTATTATTCTTTCTTAATGCTTTTTCTGTCAAATTTACTTTTAGTGTAATCTTTGAATGATCTGATAAAACCTGGGTTCAATAGAGTACTTCATTTCCCCTCTTACTAGACTAGGAATTGTGACATTTAGAATAATATGTATAAGTGTTATTTTTATCTAGTTCATCTCCAAAAGAGATAGGATCGAGAAGGCAAAAATCTGAAATGAGATCAGCTAAAGCACGTGACACTTGAAAATTGTATGAGTTGGACTTACTAGTATGATCAAATACAGGGTCTAAGACTGAATTCCAGTCTCCTCCTATTATATGATAGTGGTCTGAGACTTTACAGAGCAGGTTATGTATTTCCAGAATGAAATTTTGCTGCCTTGAGCATGGGTCATACACATTCAGAAATAGGGTTGGCTTTTCCGTTTTGGGGTTCAAGGTTGTAAGGTAATACCATCTACCATTTATATCAGATTTAAACTCTATGATTGACTCCTGAAATGATGTTTTGATTATAATAGCAACACCCTTGGAGTTAGTGCTGTCTCCAGATGTAATAATAGATTTTATCCATTTCCTATTTGTTTCTCCCCCCATTCTTCCGCCAACATGTGTATTTATTGTATAAAATAAATGTTTGCATCCGATTTAAATATTAGATGCATCACCAATTTCCTCTTGTTCTTGTCTTGCAATCCTCTCATATTCCGCAAATTTATTGTCCACATTTTATATCTTCAATTGTAATGTAAGTATTACCAGTTTTACTTTAAAAGATTTGTTGTCTCTGTAGGCCCAAAATGTATTTTCTGTTAGAATGTTAAATGCATTTTTTAGATTAGTAGCATTTAGCTCTTTCAAAACTAACCCTGTGCCTACCCACCTAAACTCCATATCTGAATTCTTGAATTGAATTCTTATAATTTTAATTCTACTTATTTTAGCATTTCAATAGCTTGACTCTTTAATATAGTCTGGCGAAACATCAGAACTGCAGTCTGTCACACAAGCCACAACTCTGCAGGTCATGGGAACCACCTGGAACTGTGATATTTAGAAAAGAGGTTTGTGAAAAGAAAAGAAATAATAATTCTGCCTAGCAAGTATTGAAATGTAAAAAGACATCCCTCTCTAAAAAAGCACACAAAAGGAGAAATATGTATGGTTACTAGATGACTCCACTTACTTGTTACATTTTGTTTTTTTTCCTCTTTCTTATACAATCTTCTTTTAAAGCATGAAATAGCCATTTGCTTCAAAGGATCATTAAAATCTTGTGTTGTGAACCACTCTGACCACCATAAAACCACAAGGCAGCACAGCTCTTTAGCAAATTTACCAGTGTCCACTGAATCTGATGGCACATGGGTCTTTGAATGTCTGCCACTGGATGAAAGTCATGTTTCTTACACTGGGACTTCTTTAGTTGATAGTTGTTCACACTGCCATATATGCATTACTGAAAGTCTGAGAATAGAAAGAAAAATACTATTTATGTAAAATGAGACAGATTTACAAATGGCCCATTCTCCTGAAAAGCTGATCACAAGCAATAAACACTTGAATAAGGCTACTGGGTGAATCATCAATTTTATTTATTTCTTTTACTGGGGTGGTGCACTCGTCAATAATAACCAATTTCAAGCTCAGTCCAGGTGAAATACAAAACATTTCACAAACAAAAACTACATAAATGTAAGCAATAACAGAGCAGTTAAAACTAATTTATTATATATTAGTGAACGAGCACAGTGCAATGCACAATCAAGCAGAGTGAAATGTATAACATATACATTAGTTTCTAAAGTGGGTCAATCTTTAGTAAATATTTGGGAGTGGAGAAGACACTTGGAAAGGAGATAGGTTAGGTGAAATGCCCTGCTTTGAAGCAGGAGCATTTAGCTTATAGGAAGAAAAGCTTTTTGAGTTACATTCCAAATCTGGAATAAGTGCTTGATTTCCTTAATTTTGATGGGGAGAGCTTGCAAAGAGTAGGTGCCTGAAAAGAGGAAGCATGTGCAGTTCTGTGGAGCAGTTCTGTGGAGCTTGGTTCTAGGGGTGATGGGAGTTGGTGTGGCTTGTGAATTGTGTCTCACGTTGTATGAAGAGGTTTTTTGTGAAGTCTAGCTGCAAGGTAAGTAAGTGTCTGGAGTTGGAATAGTTTGTAGAGTTGGGATCCTAAAAGTAGGTTAGATCTTTGTTTTATGGGTAGTCATTTGGCTTTTTCTAGGGTGATACAGTGATGCTCACAGAGAGGTGAGTTTGTAATGAATTGGAAGATGCTGTTAGAGAGTTTGGTGTGTGGCAATGTTTTTCTTGGAGGCAGAAGCAAAATATAGTTCATATGTTACAAGATTAATTAAAAAATACCAAAAATGAAATCAACATTTACTAATGGGTTGTCACACCTTTCTAGACTCTTTTTGAAGTTTTTTTCCAAAACAATTTTATTATCTTAGTGCAACAAGTACAGACCAGGTTAAATCATGCATTTGAAAAATACAATAATGGATACACATATAACTCAAATAATACAGCTGAAAACTACTAATCTAAAAACAAACTACTATGTACAGTATCTACAATAAGTGCTACTAAACCCAATGTAGGGGTAATACAAAACAAAATATATGAATTCAGAATTACCCCAGACTTTAAAAATATAGTATTGTTCAACTGATACCATTTTAGTGAAATGGGCTTTACTTAATTCTAACCACCAGTTACCTTGTTCCAGTATTACTATCTCTTTGTCTAGTCTCCTAAAATGTGGTCAAAAAGAAGTTTCCAGTATTTCTGGTAATAAGCTTGTTTCTTTACATTCCTAAAAAGTTTTTCAGAGGATATATATATATATATATATATATATATATATATATATATATATATATATATATATATATATCCATTCCATGAAAGTTTGGTACGATCTAACCAATTTCTGGTTATACATAGTTTGATTAGTGAACAGAGAGTAATAAGGATATGATATTTCATTCTGGGGAATTTTAAGTCAGTAATGTGAAGAACAGCAAACTCCCAGGATAAAGTTGATTTATGATATCCCATTTTTTCTAATTGTACCTTTAGAGAGTACCAAAGATTCTGGGAATATTTACTGAACCATAAGATGTGTAGGAGGTCTGCTTGGTGAAATGGACAACATGTGCAGGATGGCGAGATTTTAGGATCAAATTTGTTCAAAATAGAGGGGGTGTAGTAAACATTATTATTAATCAGTTGTGTGTATGCAAGTTTTTTGAATGGAGATAAATTAACAGTGGAGTCAATTGCTTTCAGTTTCTGTTCTTCTGTAAGTATGCTTCCCCTTCGGTCCCAGTAATTAGAGTACAGTAATGCATTTTTCATATTTAATGGCACTAACAAGTTTGTAGGTATTGGAAAGCATTCTTTTCTTGCTGGATAAGCTTTCAATGATGCCTACCAGTCCATTTAAATCATTAACATTGATAAGCATGTCTTTGATCAGCAATGAAATGATCTCCCTAACCTGTTGCAACATAATGATATATTTTTTATTTACTTTAAAAACTATTTGTAATTCTTGTAGTGTTTTCTCTTTATGTTTGTGTATGTTCCAAACCATACATTCTTTGATTAGTGGGTATTCCTTTAGATTTAAAATCTTATTTATTTTAATGTTTGGATTTAAATAAATAGGATGATGGAAAGATGAGGCATTGTCCAGGTTTACTGATTTTATCAACTCCTAGTAGCTTTTTATTTTTTGCTTTAAAATATTGTTTATCCTAAGAATCCTAAAATTTGCTGGAGCTATAAAAGGGAAGGATTTGGGGTTTACATTATTTCTTGTCACCTGGTGATGCCAGATTTTGACCTAGGTCGGGGACCAAACTTCTGTCTCAGTGGAGAAATTCAAGATTAAGGTGAATCTAATAGCAGAAGTGATCCTATGGTAAAGCTGAAAATCAGGTAGACTTAAATCCTCCTTTTCTTTAGGGTAAATTAATTTTAGGTAACTTATTCTAACCGATTTGGGAAACCAAATGAATTTGGCAAGTTCTTTATTAATTTTTTAAAAGAAATTGTTTGGGATGACAGAGATTGATGCATTAAAGTGATATAATAATCTTGGTAAGATATTCATTCTAATAATTGCTGTTTTAGACATTGTAGATAGTTTCAATTGTCTCCATCTAAGTAAGATGTATGTGATATTAACCCATACTTTAATCAAATTATTTTGTAACATGGATAAATTATTATGTTTGTAAAATATCCCTAAATACTTAATAGAGTATACAGCTTTGTAAGGGGAATCTGGGAAGTAACTTTCTCTATGATTTAAAGGGTTAATGGGAAATATATGTGATTTCTTTTGGTTAACTTGGTAATTTGAGACTCTCGAAAATTTATTTATTGATGCCACAATTTCCTTAAGTCTATATTTGGGAATTCAATATAAATGTTCAGATCATCTGCAAATGCGGACAACATTACTTTAGAATTCAAAATTCTGGGTATCGAATGATAGGTTCTTTGCAAACTATAGAGAAAAAAGGGCTCTATGTATAAATTAAATAAATGAGGTGAAAGTTGACAACCCTGTCTTGTTCCACTAACTATTTTAATGGGACTTGATAGCATTCTATTAATATAGAGGTACATATAGGCATTGCTGTACAGGGTTTCTATTAGATTAATGAATTCCTTCAGAATGTTAAACTGAGATAGAGAAGAAAATAAAAAAAAAATCCAGTCAACTCTATCAAATGCTTTGCAAGCATCCAAAACTAGTGCATATCTCAGATTTCTTTCTTTTTTAGTAAGTTGAATCATGGAATCCATAGTTAACGTATTGTCCCATGTAGGTCTATTACGCATGAACCCAGATTGTTCCAGGCATACGAGGGTGGGCATGATTTTCTTAAGTCTTTTCGCTAGGAGTGTGGCCAGTATTTTAATGTCAGCATTAGTCAGGGAAATCAGTCTATAGTTATGGGGATTTGATCTGTCAATATTGTTTTTGGGAATGAAAATTGTTTTTGACTTGTTTAAATATAGATCAATTATACTGTTTAGTTTAATGTAGTTACTGTATATACTTTCAGAAGAATGGATGAAAGTTTCTGGTTAATTGTTTTATAAAAGTCTGCTGTGTATCCTTCTGGGCACGGAGCCTTACCTATTTTAAAATTTTTGATGGCTTCAGTTATTTCTTGCTGTCTAAAAGGGGCTATGAGGAGTGCTGCTTGGTTGTCATTTATTGTAGGAAATGTAAGATTCATCAGGAACTCTTCAATCTCTGAGCTAGGAGTCTGTTGGACATTTGTTCCCTAAATCTCTGTATAAATTTGTTGGAATATTTCTATAATTTGCAAGTCTGACTTGAATATTTTATCTTGATAACGAAGTAAAGTTATCCTAGAGGCTTCCTGCTTATTTTCAATTATTCCCGCCAGAGTTCTAGATGGAACCTGCGCCCACTCAGAATATTTAGCTATTGATTTTAGTTCTTGTAGGGAATAGTTTTGTTGGTGCAGCTAGAATAATTTTTTTGTGTTCTATTTATTTGTTTCTCTAAATCGGGGCAATGGGTTCCCTGAAATTTGCTTTTTAGTTCCTTTAGTTCATTCACTAATTTGCTTTATTTTTCTTTCCCCACTTTTTGAAGTAAGAAGATTTTTGAATTAGTATACTTCTAAGTGTTGCCTTACAAGCCATGCATTGAATATCATATGGAATATCGGAGGTCATTAAATTATTAACCAGCTCTGTTAAGATATCTGGTATCTCTCATATCATTTCCAATTTGAGGAGTAAATTATTGTTTAAGGACCAGTTACATCTATTATTCTTTCTTAATGCTTTTTCTGTCAAATTTACTTTTAGTGCAATCTTTGAATGATCTGATAAAACCTGGGTTCAATAGAGTACTTCATTTCCCCTCTTACTAGACTAGGAATTGTGACATTTAGAATAATATGTATAAGTGTTATTTTTATCTAGTTCATCTCCAAAAGAGATAGGATCGAGAAGGCAAAAATCTGAAATGAGATCAGCTAAAGCACGTGACACTTGAAAATTGTATGAGTTGGACTTACTAGTATGATCAAATACAGGGTCTAAGACTGAATTCCAGTCTCCTCCTATTATACGATAGTGGTCTGAGAATTTACAGAGCAGGTTATGTATTTCCAGAATGAAATTTTGCTGCCTTGAGCATGGGCCATACACATTCAGAAATAGGGTTGGCTTTTCCATTTTGGGGTTCAAGGTTGTAAGGTAATACCATCTACCATTTACATCAGATTTAAACTCTATGATTGACTCCTGAAATGATGTTATGATTATAATAGCAACACCCTTGGAGTTAGTGCTGTCTCCAGATGTAATAATAGATTTTATCCATTTCCTATTTGTTTCTCCCCCCATTCTTCCTCCAACATGTGTATTTCTTGTATAAAATAAATGTTTGCATCCAATTTAAATATTAGATGCATCAACAATTTCCTCTTGTTCTTGTCTTGCAATCCTCTCATATTCCACACATTTATTGTCCACATTTTATATCTTCAATTGTAATGTAAGTATTACCAGTTTTACTTTAAAAGATTTGTTGTCTCTGTAGGCCCAAAATTTATTTTCTATTAGAACGTTAAATGCATTTTTTAGATTAGTAGCATTTAGCTCTTTCAAAACTAACCCTGTGCCTACCCACCTAAACTCCATATCTGAAACAGCTTGAAAAAGAGAAGTTACAAAATAAACCAAGACTGTCACTTGTTTTGACATTATGAGAATGCAACTTTTGAATCTTAATATATATAACCAATTAGACTCACTAACAGGTCTAAAACTAATATACATTAATATATTTACCCCAAGATAAGTCATCCTTTACCCTACACAAAATATCCACTATCCTCCTGGTTGCAGATGCAGACTCTTTTTGAAGTTTGAAAGAACAGTGTCCAACCCTGTCTTAAGTATACCTCTCAAAGTTGTTCTATTCAATAACAGAAGTTAAGTATAAATTACTTTATAGTTTTACATATAAAATGTTCATAGGTAGGTACTAGGCTATTGGCCCTAGGGCCTATATAAGCCTAGCCAAAAAGGTACCCTGGCTTTCACCACCCAAGAAAATTATTTTCATGTGCCCCTGTCGAGCAGAGCCACAGAAATGATCCCCGGGGTGAATTTCCTATCTCCCATCCAATCATCAAGATTTTTCTTGAAGAGTGCTAATGAGGAGCTTTGTTTGATATAGATAGGTAGTTTGTTCCAGAGTATGGGAAGTCTCTGGGACAGGAATCTATCCCTCCAGCATGTTCTGTTTATTGTGGTGACAAGGTTTAGGTCCCTAGAGCATGTAGTTTGGAGGGATTGGGATTTCTTTAAGTGGAGCATGTCCAACAGCTCTGGGTTTGATATAGCTTTATATGTTAGGCAGAGATCGCCTCTGAGTAGGTGATATGCGATGGAGTAAAGCTGGAGTTTTTTGAGACGTCTGCGTAGGGCATCTGTTTGAGGCCGTAATCCTCTTTGTGAGGTATTTCTGTGGCCTTTCCAGTTGTTCTAGATGTCTTGTAAGGTACATACCAAAAGTGGCGCTGTATTCTATAATGGGTCTAATGAGTGATGAGTAGAGGGGTACAATGACCACTTTTTTCATGGATGAGAAACCTCCTGTGATGAGGTGTGCCCACGTAGAAGGATTTCCTGACTACTGTGGTGATGTGATTATCAAAGGAGAGGCTACTGTCCACCTGTGTCCCAAGGTCTCTTATCACACTTTCGGTGTTAGTAGACTACCACCTATGTGTTAGTTCATGGGTACAGAGTTTTTACCAAAAGGGATGACAATACCCTTTTTGGCATTGAGCTTGAGGCCATGGCTTTGATACCAGGTATCTGTCTCAGTGAGGCCCTTTTGTAGGATGTCCACATTGTTAGGAGTTTCAGTTATGGCTCCTAGTTTGCAGTCATCTGCGAACTTCATTAGCCAAAGACCTTCTATGTTAGCCTGTACTTCAGAGAAGTAGATACCAAACAGGAGCAGACCCAGGACTTTACCCTGTGGTACTCCACTTGTCACTGGTCTGGTCAGATTTGGAGTCTGCTACTTTCACAGTGTGGGTTCTGTCAGTGAGCCAGTTGGCAACCCATCTTGTGACATAGGGATTTATACCTAGTTTAATGAGTTTATCTATAATTCCAGAGTGGGGGATGGTGTTGAAAGCCTTGGCGAGATCTAGATAGGCTGTGTGAACCACCTTACCCTCATCTAGGGCTTTGGTGACTGCTTCAAAAAAGTCTATCAGGTTAAGGAAACATGATCTGCCTTTAACAAACCCAAACTGGGTGTGGTCCAGAGTTTGGAGATTACCAATGTCATTGTTTATAAGTTCCATGATGATACATCCCATAGCCTTGCAGACCAGGCTCGTCAGGCTAATGGGGTGGTAGTTCCTGGGGTCCGTGGTGGCTCCCCCTTTGTGGAGTGGGATAACCGTCGCTGTCTGCCATTCAGTGGGCACAAAGCCTGAGGTGAGGCTATGATTGAACATGGTACTTAGGTGGGGTGCCAGTTCATTCTGTAGTTCATCTAGAACGCAGCCTAGGATGTTGTCAGATCCCATGGATGCTGTGTTCTTGGCTTTGGAGAGTGTGGATTTTATCTGTGCAGCCGTGATTACAGGAACTTTGCATTCTTCTGGTACAGAGATGGGCCCTTTAGGGAGTGAGGAGGGGGTAAAATTAGCACTGAACCTGTCTGCCAGGATGTTGGCAATATCAGTTGGTTCTGTATATTTAGTGCCATTGTGCTGTAACTCAGAGCAGATCTGAGTGTTGCCATTGAGATTCTTGAGACAGCTATAGAATGCTTTGTGGATGTCTTTAGAATCAGTGGCATACCTCTCAACTGTACAGATTTTCACAGTATGTCCAGATTTTTAGCTCATATTTTTGGCCTATTCCTCTATTTTCTGGGCAAATCACTGGGATGATCTCAGGGTTGTAGTCACTAAATATTGACATGCATTTGAGTTTCAGACTTCAAATCTGTCAGAAAATGCATATTAAAACAAATCCTGTTACTCTACAAACTTTCTAAGTTTATAAGAACAATATTTAAAATATGTCCCTATTTGTACCCCCATTTTCTCAAGCTTTGTGCAGATTATTTGCATTAAGAGGTTAAGAGGTATGATCAGTGGCAATTTTGTTTTCGTAACTTTCATGTGTAGCATTAAATCAAACCATAAAATGACTGCAAAACTTACTAGAACAATGGAGGCTCATTATTCACTTTCATTATTTTAAGTAACTGCCTAATTTTTACAACAGGCCATAGTGGAACTTTTTGATTTAAACTGTATGATGAAATATGCAGTAAGCCTACACTGCCATCTAGTGTCCTTGAATTGTTATATATAATTTTTTTTCTACTTTTAAAGTTCAGATAATGCCCAATATTAAACTGTATATGTTATGTTGCCCCCAGAGCTGCCAGACTGTGTCTATTACCCCAAAAATCAGTGACAAAGCCAAAATGAATCAGGGACAAAAGCCATAAATCAGGGACACGTTTTAAAATATTATTGCCATTAATTTAGTACTTTGATAGACACCTGAATTACATGTATTTTCCTTTTAATGTAATATTTGACATTTTTAGTGTAATCATTTTCTTTCACAAAATCAAAAATTTTAGGAGTGATGGAGCAAAAATACAAGTCAGAATCAGAGAGAGTTGAGAGGCATATGTTCCTCTTTTATAGATGCCTACAGATATTTTTGTCATTTCCTGATTTGATGTGCTGTAGATGCGTCAAGTTTCTCTCTCAATTTTATCTTGCTACATAAAATTATGCTATATTTGATACACTGCAAGTAGAAAAATCAAATATATTTCAGATTTGTCTATGGGCATGGAGAAGGGCTAACGTGAAGCAACCGATGAGCAGAGTGGTTCATAAACAACAGCATGTTATGCGCTGCATGCCAGTGTACAACTATGTATTAACATCAATTTGCAGGCATACACAAGTCATAAAGAATGGTGCATATAAGGAAACACACAAAAATAATGGAGGTGATTCACAAAGATCTTTTATTATTATTATTATTATTTATTTTGATTGTTAACCCGAATACGCCAAATAGGCTAATGCAGTAGCTCATTTTCAGTGGTGGCCCAGAGAGAAGAGTTCCAGAGATTAGACAGCAAGACAATACAAGAAATGAAAAAAATAAGCTGAAGATAATACTTACAAGTAGCATTTGTTGAAACATTCAGTAAGGATAACTGACTTAAATAATATGATTCTGAATTTGTTCTGCCAGCCACAGAATTTTCATTGTTCTTGAATTATTGTTGCTGTAACTCTCTGAATGTGCCATATTTTTAGTGTCCTTGAATTGTTGTTGAACTGCCTTGTTGTTCCTGTTGCTGAATTTGCTGCTAGTTTTGCCCAGTACATTCCGCTAACCATGGAATTTCCACTGCACTTAAATTATCGTTTTTGTTGTGTTCCCATGCTGTATTTCTTTGACAGCCTTGTCAGCTGACCCAATGGTGCCATATTCAGTTGTAACCTCATTTGGGCTAACTGCAGCTTTTGTGCTATCACTACTAGTTGAGTTACTGATAGTCTGGTTGACTGTCTGCTTGAAGTCCCTACAGTTTTTGTGCGATCATTGCTAGCTGAGATTTTGTGTTATGGTTACCAGCCATGTCCTGATTATTTATCCATCTGTAGCTCCAAAATGCCTGGCACTACTAAATCATTGGTGGACCACAAGTGATTGTAACAGCTAATGTTATGGAATCCATTACCTATCTCAGCATCATGGGTTCTCCAGCCTGCTTTAGCCCCTTCTTTGGCCAACCTGCTTGCTCTTTTCACATTGAGGCAGTGTAGCAACTTCCTCATGCTTACCAGTAACCCTTCACTTCTACCAAACAATGACACCAATTGTGAGAAGAGTAAACTGGAGAAAAACCTCTTGCCTTTCACTAGCATCGATAAGCATTCTTTCTGCACTACACAGCACTGCTACATTACTGAGGCATTAAATAAACCTACCTAAGCCTCCTACACATATCACAAACAAACCTCAGCTACTGAGGCACACTACTACACCCTTATCTGCATTCTTGCTCACCTCTACAAAGGTCATCAGCAAGGAAAACCTTCACTAATAATAATAATAATAATAATAATAGTAGTAGTAGTAGTAATCATTAGTTAACCATGGAGGCCTTACTGGACACACAGTCCCTTTTCAAGGACAACAGTGGAGCGGTGTCTGGTTAAGTAATGTTTTCAAGGTCGCACAGTAAGCAAACAAGGGCTGAGGGAGTCAAACCCTGCACTAAAGGAACTATAGCTCACAACTTTAACCTTCTGTGCCAGCCTAACACAAAGCCTGCAGCCTCCAAAGGTAAAGTTTTATTCATCAGTGACTCTACATATAGTTAGATATCCATATTCTAAACTGCACCAGGCTGGGCAAGGAGCAGGTGACAGTAAGCTGCTTCTAAGGTGCCAAAATTTCACAAAGCAGCTGTAATCCTTTAATCCCCCACCATAAATATGAATACAGCCTTTGGGTTGCCCAGATGAGGGTTAATAGAGGATATGCAGAAAGACATGCTGCATCTCTGTCTCTTTCTCTCTCTCCACTCATATATCTGAAACAAGAAAAACTCTTGACTTAAGTTGGATTTTGCCATCACCAACAATTATGCCACAATATAAAGACAAAAAAATGTGGCTTTAACGACCGTCTATGTAGTCATTCTAGAGAGATTCACTACATGTCAGCGTGGGAAGAGATAGCTGCTAGGCCAACCTTTGCTTCCAGTGATGGACTACACCTCTCCTCTCTTGGTCCTCGCATATTGGGTAAAATGTTTGGAGCCCTATTAGAGCCTTTTTAGTTAAAGCCCATTTTTGGACACAGCAACCTAGCAAATTCCAGTTCAGCTTACATGACAATACCAATGCTTTATGCAAGGAATTTAAACAAGAAAATGCTTCAAATATGAGGCCTGTCTGACCATCAAGATTGTCTATATCTGCATCATTACTGAAACTTGTTTTTATTGTACTGACAGCATTCTTGTTTTTATTGTACTGACAGCATTCACTCTATTCCTGGTTTTAACACTTATTCATTCATATCCAATGGAAACTTTGGGGACACCTTAATATTTATCTGTGACATCATCATCTGTTGTGAAATTCCAAATGATACCAACCTTGAAATATCTGAGGGCACAGTCATCTCCAACAAGACTAAATACCTTATAGTTTCATAGGTATTTACTAGGCTAATGACCACTAGGGCCTTTTTAAGCCTAGCCATGCATCCCAAATCTCTGACAAGTTCTGCTACGCTTGCTAAGTGTAAGTATGGGCCTGGGAGATTAACCATTTACAGGTTACCTATGTCCATTAGAGACATAGGTGCCAAACCAGGGATCAGGGATGAATTTCTGTTTTCCCATCCAAATGTCCAAGTTGCACTTGAATTGGGTTAGGGAGGAACTCTGCTTCACATGGATGGGGAGCCTGTTCCATAGACGGGGTAGTCTCTGGGATACAAACTTCTCTCCAGCAGGTTCTACTTATATCACAGGCAAGGTATAAATCTTTAGAACAGGTAATTCTGGTGCTGCTTGTTTTGTGGATGTGCAGGAGGGTCATCAGAGTGGAGTCCGACAATATCCTGTATCCCAAGCATAGATCTCCTCTCAAAAGCTTGCAGGAGACAGAATACAGGGATAGGGCCTTGAGGTAGTCTGCATAGGACATATTACTTACGCCATGTATTCTTTTAGTGAGGAAGCTCTGTGAAAGTTCCAGTTGTTGGATATGCCTGGTTAGATACATACCAAAGGGGGCATGATAGGTCTGATGAATCCTGAATACAGTGAAACAATGACTTCCTTGGACTTAGGTACCATAACTTTGTTTATAAGTTGTGCAACATAGAATGATTTCCTCACCACTGTAGACACATGATGATCAAAGGCTAGATTACTATATATGTGTGTCCCTAAGTCCCTGACTACTGGATCAACTCTAAGGGGTGTGTTGTAAATATGATAGTTACCAGGAATGGATGACTTCCCAAAGGATACTATTATGTATTTCTTGGCATTTAGTTTTAGTCCATGGCTCTGACACCGGTTATTTGTCTGTGTCAGACCCTCCTGTCGAACATTTGTATCAGTGTGAGATTCAGTGACAGCTCCTAATTTGCAGTCATCTGTAAATTTAGTCAGCCAGAGACCACTGACATTGGCCTTGACTTCTGAGAAGTAAAAGACAGAAAGGAGCGGTCCAAGGACTGATCCCTGAGGGACTTCACTTGTGACTGGCATCTTTGTAGAGGTGGACTCCCCATTTCTAACATCCTGGGTCCTGTCTGTGAGTCATTTGGCTATCCACTGGATGACATACGGGTTTGTACCTAACCTCTTGAGTTTGTCAACAATGCCAGAGTGGGGTATTGTGTCAAATGCCTTGGCCAGGTCAAGGTAGGCAGTGTGAACGACTTTGCCCTCATTCATTGCTTTGGTGACCTTCTCAAAGAAGTCCACCAGGTTGAGTAGGCATGATCTGCCCTTGACGAAACCAAACTGGGTTGGGTCCAGTGTCTGGAGGTTTACTAGATTGTTATCGATCCTCTCCATGATAATTCTTTCCATGACTTTACATATAAGACTAGTAAGACATATGGGTCTATAGTTTCCAGGGTCTCTAGATGGCCCACTTTTAACCTTTGTGAACTTACTTGTCCACTTCAATGCCTCCTGTAGATCATGATATACCTGGTTTACTTCTATGTGATTTCAACTATCTTTTCATCTGCTGGGATGCCTACACCACCAACAATAAACATGCATAACAATTCTTAGATTTTGTAAATGCCAACTCCCTAGATGAGGTCATGCATATTCCCACTAGGAGTACAAACTAGCTTGACCTTGTCCTCACCACTGCTGCCTATGTTTGCACCCTACCATGCATCACACACACTCTCTCTCTTTTTATTTAACAAGAAACATCTTTATTAAATTATCACTTATGACAGGTAATCACACATTTATATAAATGAAAACAAACCATACTGACATAATCCTAGCTGCAAGCATTATACATTACACACCATATTGTCATAATACTTTCACACATTATACATCTCTTATAACCTGCACTGTCATTCATTCTAACATTACATAGCTCATTCATGTCTTGCATTCTTTTAAACCTCATTCCTCCTCTCTATGTATTGTTCCCTCAATTCCCATCTGTTCTATGTAATTTGCTTCTACCTTTTTCTAAAGATCCCATTTCTATTGTTTTATCTCTTTTACTATATTCACTACTTCTATCACACTTAGTTCAGACTTTGATTTCCATTTTCTAATTGCTTTTTTGGCAGCCACCATAATTAGACTCAGCAAGGCCTTACTATGTCTAGGCAATTCCAGTTTGGTAACATATGTCAGAAAAATCACTTCCCTAGAGACAACTTACTCAAACATTATCTCTAACAGAGTAGTCTGCTGGAAATCGTTAAAGTCTGCCAATTCATTACATTCCCAGCAAATATGTTCCCAATTACCTCTTTCTTCCCCATCACACCTTCAACATTTGCTGCCTACCTGAGAAAAATTCTCTGGAGTCTACTTGGGGTACAAAATATATATGTAAATATTTCCAAGCAAAAATCCTAAATCTAGATTTTATTGCATATTTGGGAGACATACATATATCACCCAATTGTTTCTTTGTGAATTGCTTAGCCAGTCTCCCTTCCCAATACTTTCTAAGCCCCTCTGATTGACTCTTATAGTTATCATGCAATAGTTTATATGCTCCTTGATGACAGGAGATACTGTCAGCCATGCCAGAAGAAGTAGGGCAGTGGATGTGTAACATATGCCAGCACAGCTAGTTTGGAAAGAATCGTATGTTATTTGTATATCAAACTGATTTGTACAAATGCTAGTGTTAAAGAAATGTACATGCATTATTGTAACTGTTTAAATGTATACATTGTAACAGCATATACTGGGAGAGAAGAGGTTAATCCACCTGACTTTAAATATATAGCTGAAATTAAATTACTTTATGGGTTAAGCCATAAATATGTTATCCCACAGCTTTGAATGGAGCCAGAGATGCAATGGCTGTGCTAGAGAATAGGTTGTATCTCCTGCAGGAAGAGCGGAATGGTTTTATGACTTCCAGCAGCTGCACTACATCTGAGCAAAGCTCTGTGTGTATGGTAACACATAGGTGCTAAAATCCTGTCAGCTTCTAGTGATGAGGGATAGTGTGGGAAACAGAGTCAGATGACCAGATATGTGTGATGTTATCCTGTACAGAAATAATGTTTAATATTAGAGGAGACTGAAGTCTCAGGAGCATTTTGCATTCCGTTTTGGATCTGCTAACAAGGATCACTCATCTACTTTGTCTTGCTTTGCTCCATTCAGTAAGTAGGAGCAGTAATTCTTTTAGTCAGTCAGGAATAGATAATGAGATTAGCTAAATACTGTTTTTCTATAACTGTATGAAACTTTCCATCGGTGTTATTTTCAATATTTCCTGTGACTGAAACTCTGGTGTTGTAAATAGACATTCAGCATTTTCTTGTTCTTTTATTATTATTAAATATATTTTCATTGTGTCTGGTCCTTTTCAAAGAATATTTCACCTTTGAGAGTATTTGGTAATAACTCTGGCCACTCCTGAAAGCCTTGCTCTTTGGTCAGCATTACCCTTTGTTTTGCATTAATATTAATTTCACTCAGCATAACTGGATACCCTTTAGCATTACAGTAACTGACTGATGTTAGTGAAACAACCTTATAGTCTGGACAGAAGGTGACATAGCTAGTAAATCTGTGCCAGCCTTTCCCAAGTGTGTGTGTGTGAAAATTAAATCTCAAAGGATGTGTGTCTCAGCTACTTGACGTAGGGACACAAAGCACTGGTTTCACAGAGAGGGTGTGGGAGGACTTGGCTTGGACACTCAGCTGAGGACCTAACCCTACAGCTGTGCCAGTGGGGAGTCTTGTTGGGGGCCTGGACAGAGACAGAGAAATCCAGACCCTTTGCTGAGTGTGTGCCCTATGTGCCCTTAAGAAGAATTGTGACTGATGCAGAGAGGTCTGCATCTGGAAATACTGAGTGTATCCATTTGTATTCTAAGTGAACGTCCATCTCCAGTGTCAGTGGTGAGGACTGAGGCTCCTTGATTACTAGCCCAGAGTGGGGGCATCACATATTGGTGAGCAGTGATGTGGATATTGAACTTCTGTACCCTGTAAACAGTTGTCACTAAAGGTTTGCATTCTCTCGGCAGCCACAAGGTAGACATTCAGAGTTTCATATCACAACAGTTTTACTCATTTATTTTTTGTTAGTTTAGTAGTCAGGTAGAGCAGGCAAAGATGTCAGCAGAGGATTATGGGAAGCTGACAAAGAATCAGTTGGCCAAGGTGTGCAAAGCCAAAGAACTGGTGTATGCCAACCTGACTAAAGAGGAAATGATTTCAGCCTTAGTCACAGCTCAGACCAGCATCCAGGAGGATAACCAGTCTGGTGATAGGAATTTGCATCCCTCAGAAACAAGACAGTTCAACTTTTCCTCAGAGGACTTAAAAATCCATCTGGAGTTAAAGAGACTTGAACTGGTGGCCAAACATTTGAAATTAGAATCATCAGGGAGACTGTGGCATTTGGAGGTTGAAGAAAAGGAGAAACAGATGGAATTAGAATCAGCAGAGAGACTGTGGTGTTTGGAGGCTGAAGAAAATGAGAAGCAGAGTCAACATTAGAGGGATAGGAGGAAATGCTGACTCTTCACTAGAGTCATGGAGGTAATGGGGAAAGGAATAACCAAACTCCAGAAGCAACAAAGGTCAGTAAATTTCTTCCATAATTTACAGAGGCTGATAATTTTGATAGTTTTATTTATATATTTGAAAGTGTGTGTAAACAGTTTAATGTTGACCAAAGGCTCTGGGTACGGGTCCTGACTCCCTTACTCCATGGTAAAGCTGTAACTGCTGTTTCTAAATTGTCTGATATTGATTGTTTAAACTATGGCAAAGACAATTGTTTTTTACTAGAACGTTTTAAGTTAACACCTGAAGCTTACAGAAAAAAATTTCTTGATCATAGACACAAGGCAGGTGAAAGTGTGTGGAATTATATTGCAGAGTTAAGAATTTAATTTCATAGGTGAGTGGGTGGGTGTCAGGTCACCACTTTTGAAGGCTGGCAGACCTTTTGGTGAGAGAACAAGCCCTTAGCACTTTACCTGAGGATATGAAAATCTGGTTGGCAGTCCGAGAGTGCAACTCTGCAGATGAGCTGGGAAAAAAGGGGCATCTCTACTTAGTAAGAAGGGGATACCCAGTGCTGCACATGGATATAAGGGAATCCATGGTGAGCGGCCTAAACTACCTCAACAGAGTCCACCAGTAACAGGGGAAGCCACTAATTCAGGTACATGGACAGGATCAAGGGTTAAATATTTTAAATGTAACCAATGGGGCCATGTATCATATAGATGCTCACTGAGGCAAGATGGGGAACAAGAGGTGGGGGAGCCATCAAGTGGGAATAAAAGTATGCTAATGGTAGGTTGTCTGGAGACAACAGGGGCACCAAACTATCACAAGAGGTTATATCCTATCTTAGTGGATGCAAAACAAGCCACTCCTAAGAGAGAGACAGCATCTGACATAACCACTGTGAAGCCTGCAGTGGTTAAAGAGGAGCAGTACTTGCTTGGGCAGTCCACTCTGGTCAGAGCTTTAGGTGGGGTTTGAGGATATCCCTGCACATGTCCTGATAGGGAAGGATTTAGATAATGCAGTACCTTGTGTGCATGCAGTTACATGCAGTCAGGCTTGGAGACAGGCCCGTGGGTCTAGTAGCCTGGGGGAGATCCAGACAGATACCACACCTGAAGCCAGGGTTGGTGAGGTGGTTATTTCAGGGAGGGAGCTACCCTCTAGCAGTGAGCCTGAAGGTGGGAAACAGCTACTGGTAGGTACTAAAGTTCCCTTCGACAGAGTGACTGCAAGGGCAGAGGTGAGTGGTAGTACCTAGGCTGACAGTGAGGCACTGCTATCAGAGAATACCAGACTTCCTGTGGAAAGGGAGCTGGGAAGAGTCACAAATGTAGAGCTGAGAAAGGCTCAGCTCTCAGATCCTACATTACAAGGCTTGTGGGAGGTAATTAATTAGGCACCTGATTCTCAAGAAAAGGGGAGTCTGTATACTGGAACAAAGGGTTACTGTATAGAGAGTGGATACCTGAGGGAGGGCTAGAGGGTGAGGTAATACAGCAGTTGGTAGTGCCTAGAGTCTACCATCTAGCACTTATAGCCATAGCCCATGACATTCCTTTTGCAGGTCATATGGGCATAAATTGTACCAAGACATATTATGCAGAACTTTTATTGGCCTGGGATTGCAAGGGATGTAACAGGGTACTTCAGAACCTGTGAGCAGTGCCAAAAAGTAGGCAACGCAGGAGATAAGGTCAAAGCTCCTTTGATGTCTTTGCCTATGACTGAGGAGCTGTTTCAGAGGGTAGCGATGGATATTGCGGGGCCTCTGAGTACCCCTAGCTCCACAGGGAAGAAGTATATCCTGTTAGCAGTAGATTACACTACCAGATACCCTGAGGCAGTGCCTCTGTCCTCCATTGAGGCAGAGCTGGTGGCAAAAGCTTTGCTAGAAATTTTCAGCAGGGTAATTTTCCCAAGAGAAATACTGACTGACAGAGGTGCCAATTTCATGTCAGACCTGCTGGCTTGTTTGTGGAAGCACTGTAGGGTGAAACACCTAAAGACCACGCCCTACCATTCAAGACTAATGGTCTTGTGAAGAGGTTAAACTCTACACTAAAGACCATGCTACAGACATTTTCAGACCAGTTTAAGAGACAGTGGGACAAATATTTGCCCCATCTGCTGTTTTCTTACACAGAGATGCCCCAGGAATCCACAGTTTTTTTTACCCTTTGAGTTGCTGTATGGGCATAGAGTGAAGGGATCTTTAAATTTGATTCATAATGAGTGGGAGGGTGAGTGTGAATCCCATAAGGAGTCTGTTGTGGCATATGTCCTAAACCTCAGGACAAAGCTCTGTGAGCTCATGGGCTTGGCCCAGGAGAACCTGGCAGGAGCCCAACAGCACAAAAATGTCTGGTATGACAGGAATGCTTGAGTCAGAGAGTATGCTGAGGGACATCAGGTGATGGTTCTCATTCCTGTCAGATACAATAAGCTGCAGGCAGCTTGGAAGGGACCCTTCAAAGTGGCAAGAAAGGTCAGTGATACTAACTACATGCTAGACCTGGTAGGCAGGAGCACAAATCATATCATGGTAACATGATGAAACCTTACTATGATAGGGAGGCTCTGATGCTAAGTATTTGCAGTAGGAGGCAGGAGGAGTCTGAGGGGGATCTATGGCTATAGTAAGCCAGCCATCAAAATTCCAAGTTACTATGGTGGAGACTAGAGTTTCAGGCATATAATATGACAGTGAAGCACCATAGTGGGGTCAGCAATGCCAAGGCAGATGGAATCTCAAGACAAGGTATGGGGTAATGTATTCCCAGACAGGCTTATTCCTCTCATGCAACATTTCTCAAGGGGAATTAAAAAAAAAAACAAGCTTGGGTCTTCAAAAGGGAGAGAGATGTGATGATAGGAGGTACTGCCAGCCATGTCAGGAGAAGTAGGACAGTGGATGTGTAACATATGCCAGCACAGATAGCTAGAATTTTGTAAAGAATCATATGCCATTTGTATATCAAACTGATTTGTACAGATGCTTGTGCTGAAAAATGTAATTGTAAAGCTACCTGTGTTAAAATGCATCAACAGTGTGCCCTGCTGGAAAGAAAAGACATGTGCATGCATTATTGCAACTGTTTGAATGTATACATTGTAACAGCACATACTGGAAAAGACGTGCTTAATCCACCTGACTTTAAAATACATCTGAAATTAAATTACTTTATGGGTTAAGACATAAAGATGTCATCCCACAGTTTTGAATGGAGCCAGAGAAACAATTTCTGTGCTAGATAATAGGTTGTAGCTCCTGTAGGAAGAGTGGAATGGTTTTATGATTTTATGACTTCCAGCAGCTACACCAAATCTGAACAAAGCTCAATCTGTTTGTATGGTAATACATAGGTGCTAAAATTCTGTCAACTTCTAGTAATGGTGAATAGTGTGGGGAAACAGAGTCAGATGACCAGATATGTGCGATGTCATTCTGTACAGAAATAATGTTTTAATATTAGCAGAGACCAAAGTCTCCAGAGCATTCTGTCTTGGATCTGACAACAAGGACCACTCACCCACTTTATTTTGCCTTGCTGTATTTAGTAAGTACGAACAGTAATTTGTAGTCACTCATGAGTAGAGAGTGAGATTTGCTAAATACTATTTTTCTATAACTGTGTGAAACTTTCCATCAGTGTTATTTTTAATATTTCCTGTTACTGAAGCTCTGGTGGTTACTGTAAATAGATATTTATTATATTATTGTTCTTTTATTATTTATTATTAAATATATTTAAACTTCTCATTGCGGCTGGTCCTTTTAGAAGAATATTTAATTTTTTTTCCTTTATAATTTTTTATTTTATTTAAATTAACATATTTTAAAAACAGTACATGAAAAAAGGAATATACAACATATATACAGTCTGAAAACTAAATAACTTCATAACATTGTGAAACTATATACATCAATGTCTACACAGATTATGACATAATCGAACATTATGTGAAGAATAAATCATAATGTCATGCATTTTTGTCCATTTTCTCGAGTATTTCCATCATTTTCATCCAGTTGTTGTAGTATGATGTAGGCCTGCTGGTTCTATTCTTCAGAGTAGAGATTTCAATCCGTCCAACTATTAAGGCAAGGTTTTTGAGTTCACTGAAGGTAGGAAAAGTCACACTTTTCCAATGAATGGTGATAATCTTTTGTGCTATAGCTAATAATGTCCATAGGCTTGCTAAATCTTTTTTTGGAACACACTTGTGTATGGGAGAGTTAAATACTATCATTGACTTTGTTAGTTGAAAATTGTCATTAAAGATAGTCTGAAAAAAATTAATATTGTTCCAGTATACAGTGAGCCATTTACATTCATAAAAATATGTTGCCAATCAACTTTTAATTTTATCTCACATCTCCAACATAGTTTCTCATTGATAAAAAATAAAGCTAATTTGTGAGGTGTAAAAAAAACCTTCTATGTAAGAATCTCCAAGTAAATAACTGCCATTGAATTGATAGTGTTGAATGTTTTGAGGATTTAAAGATAATTTTTTTTTCATCTTTAGATGGCAGATGATCATTTATTAGTGTATAATAATTCCAGTATGTCTTGGTATGGTATGTTTTTTTTTGACAATTTTGTAAATGTTAGATAAATAACCATTACTTTGATAGGGTTGACTTGTAATTATTATAAAGTATTCAATAAACTTAGGAGTGTCTTGTCTAACAGAAGTTTGCATTAATTCTATTTTATTTGTAAGGTATTGCCTCAGGCTTTGTAGAAGTAACCACAAGTCCTTATCTATGTTATATTTATTGATTATTTAATCCTTAGATAAATCTTTTCTTAACTCTATTAATTGATACCAAAAGATTAAAGTTCCCTTTTTAAGTATATAGATTTTATGTATTTGGAATGTTTCAAAATTATTAGGTGTAAAGTGTATAGGAAAGATTAGGAAAAACCATGAATTGATGTTTGGGATTTTTATTTATAAATTTCTTAAAGGAAGATAATGTAGAGTTTATATATTACGATGATAATTTGATGCTTTTATTTTCTAAGATATAGTCTTTAAGCAGCCAACAAAGGGGGGTTGGGAAAATAGACAAATGATCTTGAATATGAGGCTGCTTATATTCTAGATAGATCTGTTCATGAATTTGTTTCCATATGGGAGAGTAAGAAGTGTTTACCCACAATGTTATATTTTTAATAACAGAGGATATAATATATGTGTCAATGTCTCATAAGTTAATTCCTCCATCCACCCTAAACATGTTTATTTAAGGCAATTTGGGGTTTATATGGAAGTCATAAAAAGTTTAATATTAATTTATTATGTCTTTGAATAATACATTTGGGAGGAGGGAGCGAAACCATTTGTATGAGGTATAACACTTTGGGGAAAACTATTGATTTAATCAGGAATAATCTATCTCCCATTGTAAATAAATATTTGTTCCAATTAGACATCACTAGCCCTGTTTAATCTAATATTATATCATAATTAAGTATTAGTGAATCATTTAAATCATCTGATAGGTTAATTCATAGATAAAATAGTTTGCCATCTGTAACTATATATTTAAAGGATTTTTTACTTATGTGTTTTTTCTTACAATTGGAGAGCAAGATTTTTATTTTGTTTTCATTGAACTGTAGGCCTGAAATATTTTGGTAATTAGTCATAGATCTAAATAACACTTATAAGGATTAATTAGTATCAGACAAAGTCAGAAGAATACCATCAGCAGAGTTGGAGTTTTAAGTTTAATACTCAATTTGTATACCTTTAATTTTATCTAATTTGATATTGTTTGCAAAAGGCTGTATCAGCAGAGCAAATAACAAGGGGGGTAAGGGACAGCCTTGTTTTGTCCCTTTCATAATTGAAATGGGTCTTAATCTATGGGATCCTAATTTAACATATATTATAGAGTTTTCATATAAGGATTCGATTAATGTATTAAAAGTTGTAGGGAATTTGTATTCATTTAGGACAAATAAAAGATAGTTCCAATCAACAGAGCTGAAGGCACTATTGATATCTAAGAAAATTATGTTTAAATCTACTCCTTCTTTCCCTCTCTCTTATTGCTGCCTATAGTTGGATCCTTTGACCACTAAGTGGCTCCCTATACCAGGCTTCTGGAATATCTCCTAACTCTCATCCTCCTTGTATTACTACAGTCCACTCTGGACCTTTACTGGTGTATCTGACTCTATGCTATCTTGTCCCTCTCCCTCCAACTATTGATTTTGCCCAGTCCTTATCCCTTGTCACTGTATAACATAAACTTGTGCTCCCGCTTACCTGGAACTTCCAACTGCTCCACAGTAATCTGCAGCTAACAGATTGACTCTAGGAGCTTTCCAGTCACTTGCTCTAACCCACTCCATTCGCCTTGCGGGCTCACTCTGCTCATCTACCCTACCCCCAAATTCCACCCACCCCCAGTGCATCTAAACTTATACTTCTGTGGCCACACCCCACATCCTGTGTCAACCTATAGCCTACTTTATCTTGTTACATGACAGTTAAACTCCTAATTACTTACCATCTCCCATTACCTAATCCTCCTTTTACTGCCCCACCCATTAGCTTTCCTTTTGACTATACATTTATCCCAATGCTTACCTTTCATATCACCTCACTATGCCTATATCAGGCATACCTAAACTCTTTAACTTGTTCCTTTATCTTATAATTCTCCCCACTCTGCTTTTATCACATATCCTCACAAGTTATGAATATCCTAACCTTACTAGATTTCAACATCCCCTAAAACAAACTCCACTCTCTCTTCTATCCCCTTCAATCCACTGCAACATAACATCCTCATCATCCTACCTTCTACCTCTGTTTCATAGGCTTAATCACATTAAGTATCTCCAACTTAGAAAACTTTACTCTCATTTCTGTAAACTCTCAAAACACTCACATACTCCACAACACCACCTACTACTACATGGTGACACTCATCCAAATCCAGGCCCAAACAACACCATCCCTGATCCCCAACCTCTCCACCCCACTAGCTCTTATACATGAATTAGGGGCCCCAACTCTCTTCTCATAAGCCACCTCAACATTCGTAGCTTAAATAACAAAGTTACACAACTACATGCTCTGTTAGCTTTATATTCTTTTGACACCCTATGTCTAACAGAAACTTGGCTCAAGCCAGTAACCAGGGATGATGATATAATACCACCTGGATACAATATCCTGAGACTAGATCATCCAAAGAAAAAAGGTGGTGGAATACAAATATTGTACAAATCTGAATTATAAATCACAACAGTAGATATCCAAGCTCCATCTCCAAACAATGCTGAAATCTTAATTACTAAACTCCAGATTAATGCAAAAAAAATCCCTATACATTATTTGTGCCTATAACCCTCCAGGCAATAACATTAATACTCTTGAAAATGCTCTAAGCTGGCTCTCCACATCCTTCCCACAATAAACCATACTCCTTGGAGATTTTAATATTGATTGGAATTCTTGTACCTCAGCCAAACCAACTAATCACATAAACCTCTATGGCTTCTATCAAACCATCACCTCTCCCACCAGAACACACAAACCTAGCAATAAACAAAGCAAATTAGACTGGATATTAGTTAATAGCAATCCTCTCTCATATAAAACAGGTACACTGCCAGACGATATTAGTGTCCATGCCCTTACCTTTATAACTAGACACAAGACCAGTTCATAGGTTCATACTAGGCTATCTGCCCTAGGGCATTTATAAGCCTAGCCAGAGTGTGTTTGGCTTTCGCCACCCATTTTAAATTAATTTTGCTATGCCCTTTTTCGAGGTTAGTATACTGTGCCTCTGTCTAACAGTGACACAGAAGTGATACCCGGGGTAAACCTACGATCTCCCATCCACTCATCAAGATTCCTCTTGAAGAGAATCAATGAGGGACTCTGCCTAACCTGGACTGGGATTTTATTCCAGGGTGAAGGGAGCCACTGGGTTATGAATCTGTCCCTCCAGCATGTTGTATTTATTTCAGTGCTGAGGTTCAAGTCTCTCGAGCGCGTAGCTCGATGGGATTTGGATTTTCTGAGGTGCATCATGTCCATTAATTCCAGGTTGGACATGGCTTTATACATCAGGCACGGATCGCCTCTGAGCAGGCGGTATGCCACTGAGTAGAGCTGGAGTTTCTTTAACCGGGCAGCATATGGCATCTGTTTGAGCCCTTTGATCCTCTTGGTGAGGTACTTTTGGGGTCTTTCCAGCTGCTGCAGGTGTTTGGTAAGGTACATCCCAAAAGGGGCATTGTACTCAATTATGGGCCTGATGAGTAAAGAGGCACGATGGCCTCCCCTGATCTAGATGTGAATCCCTTCATGATTAGGTGGGCTATATAAAATGTTTTTCTAACCACTTTGGCCACGTGGTTGTCAATTGAAAGATTGCTATCAACTTGGGTCCCCAGGTCCCTAATTACTTCTTCTGTACTTAATGGATTACCACCTATGTGGTAATTTGTGGGCACTTTGTTTTTGCCAAAGTTTAGCTTGAGGCCATGGCTCTGGCACCAGTTGTCTGTTTCTATGAGGCCCTTTTGGAGGATGCTTGTGTCAGCTGGAGAGTCGATTATGGCGCCCAGTTTGCAGTCATCTGCGAACTTGGTCAGCCACAGTCCTTCCGTGTTGGCCTGTACCTCCGAGAAATATATACCGAACAAGAGAGGTCCCAGGACTGAGCCTTGTGGGATGCCACTTGTAACTGGTTTGGAGTCTGACATGGCTCCAGCAATTCTAACCATGTGGGTTCTGTCCTTGAGCCAGTTTGCAACCCATCTAGTGACATAGGGGTTTATATTTAAGCTGGTGAGCTTATCTATAATGCCAGTGGGGTATTGTATTGAAGGCTTTTGCGAGGTCCAGGTAGGCTGTGTGGACCACCTTCCCTTGTCAATGGCCTTGGTGACTGTTTCAAAGAAATCAACCAGGTTTAAGAGGCAGGATCTGCCCTTAACAAAGCCGAACTGGGTAGGATCCAGTGTCTGTAGTTCCCCAATATCTTTATTTATGAGGTCCATGATGATCCTTTCCATAGCTTTGCAGACCAAGCTAGTCAGGCTTATGGGGCGATAGTTTCCAGGATCCGTTGAGGCACCACCTCTGTGGAGAGGGACCACTGTTGCTGTACGCCACTCTTTGGGTACATATCCTGTAGTAAGGCTGAGATTGAACAGTAGTTTTATGTTTGGGTTTAGCTCTTCTTGGAGTTCATGTAGGACGCAGCCCGGGACACCGTCTGGTCACACTGATGCTGTGTTTTTTGCTTTGGAGAGGGCGGCTCTTACCTGAGCATCTGAGATGTCAGGGGGGGGCAGCACTCTGCTGGGATAGATATTTGCCCTTTTGGTGGGGAGGGGGAGGAATTGCGCTGAACCTGTCAGCTAGGATGTTGGCAATGTCTGTGGGTTCGGTGTATTTTTTGTCATTTTGGACTAATTCTGAGCATATCTGGGAATTCCCACCCAGGTTTCTAACTTAACTAAAGAAAGCCTTGTGATTATCCTTAGTGTCCTGTGCAATTTCTCTCTTGAAGCTGGCCTTAGACGATTTTATGAGTGCCCGTAGTTTTTTGCTAATACTGATCAGAGATGCCTTCCCTTTTGGGATTTTGCTCTATCATGTAGTAGCTTCCTCCTTCTATTGTATAGTTTGTTTATGGCTGGGGTCCACCAGACAGGACGTCTGCCTTTGGAGGATTGGGTCTTGGTTTTATTTGGGATTGCATGATCCATGCATTCCTGAAGGTGTTCATAGAATGCATTTATAAAGGATTCTGCGGTCTGGGCCATATTTTCCACAGGCCCGGGGGCTTTGAAGGATTTCGCCTTTGTTTTGAGGAGTGTGAAATTTGCTTTAGAAGTTTTTCACTGTGGTTTTCTGGGCAGGGGTGGGGTCAGGATGTGAATATCCAGTGAGATTAGTTTATGGTCTGATCTTACCAGTGAGGGATACACTTCTGGTCTGGAGCATAGAGTCCCCATGTTGGTGATGATCAGGTCCAGTATGTTTTCCCCTCTTGTGGGAGTGGTAACAAGTTGTTCCATAGCATTTGAGTTTATAAATTCTAGGAACCTTTGGGCTAGGGTGTTGGAGCTAGAGTAATGCTCCCAGTCTATGTTTGGGTAGTTGAAGTCGCCCAATATAATGGTGTTTGGAGAGACCTTCATATTTTCCAGTGTTCTCAGGAACGCCGAGTGGGGTTCCTGGGTTTGGGAGGGTGGTCTGTAGCAGGCTATAAACTGGAAGGCAGTTTTACCCACTGTTAGTTGCACATGGATAGTCACTGATGCTTCGTGCTTGATACTCCCGCTCCTTTTGTGGTTCGGTCCAAGTTTTGGGGCTGAAAAGCATGGTATGAGGTTTAACCTGGTAGTGCTGGGGTGCTCTTGGGAGCCTTGAACCAGGTTTTTGTTACTGCACAGATATCGATGTTCTCCATGCTAAGAAGAGATTCGAGTGCGTGCATCTTGAGGTTTAGACTTCTGGCGTTGAGTAGCATTACTCTTAGTTTCTTATCCCTTGTGGTACCTATGGATGTGGGTTTGTCTTTTGAGCCTTGCCTAAAAAAGGCACTATGGGGGTAGCAAGAGCCTTTGCCAGTATCCGAAAGCCCAGGGGTGACAGGTGCAAGCCGTCCCTAGAGAAGCATCGTGGCTTGTCGAGCAGTGTGCTTGATGATAGAGTCACCTATTACAAGTGTATCAGATGTGTTGTTTAGCCTTATGGACTGTGACTGTTCGGCACACTGGCTTTGTGAGCTATGTGTTGCACGTGTTTTGTTTTGGGGTAGCGGTTGCTTGGGTGTCTGCTTTGGAGATCTCTGCTGCTTAGGCAGATTTTTATTTATAGCCTCCGATTATGTTTTTGTGTGTTTATGTGTTTGGTTTGCTGTCGTGGTAGGTCTATGTGAGACTGGAATTGTAGTGAGTGTGGTTTCCTTCTCCTCCTGACTGGTTACGCCAGTACTGAGTTGAGAGAACTTAGCCTCCAGTTTGGCTATATGGTTGCATCTCTCACATGTGTTGGAATTTGTTGGGAGGAGGAGAGGGTTGTCTGTGTACATGAGGCAGTTGTAACATTGCCTCAAGATTCCCAGATTCACCAGCTGGAATGGAGAGGAGACTGACAACTGACCTTTGGACATGCTAGAATAGTATTGGGAATTCCTTTATAATTGAAAAAAGGGCCAATGGGAACAAGGTACTCAAGGGGAGTTTGTGAGGGTGTAGTGCTTTTAATTTTTTAGTGCTGACTTATATAATTGCTTTAGTGAGCAAGTGCCAGGTAACTTAAATGCAATTTGTTACAGGTAACTTAAATGCAAAAATGACAAACAGTAACTTTCTTTCAAGTGAAACAAGGAAATAAGTACAGTAAGCAATGCAGATATCACTAGGGATCCACAGAAGCGCTGAAAAGCTGCGTTTTAGGTGGAATTAGCGTTTCAGGGAAATAACAAGCAAACAAACAACAAGCATACAAACAAAGCTAGATTTCAGCAGGCCTGGATCTAGTCTATGCTACAGCAAACAAGGTGTACCAATTTCAGTAAGAAGCAGTTCAAATATGCAGGCACTATAAGCCTTTAACCAGAAATTCCCAGATCAGAAGGGCAGAGTCCAGCCTCTCCTCCCACAAGAGTGCAGACCACGAGCCCTCTTAATGTAAAATAACTGGCCTGAAGCCCAAGTGCTTAAACCAGAATTAATACACTTTTAGAATAACAGACACTGAGCCCTCAATTAGCAGCTCCCAACTTAGAAGGATGTAAGCTACCTGTTCTGCCACTACAGTGTAGACCACAAACCTTCTTAATGTAAAACAACTGGTCTGAAGCCCAAGTGCTTAAACTAAAAGGCTTAGAATGAGTTACACCAAGCAGTAATAAATACAACTGACTACTTTTAAGATGATGCAAAAGCAAAATAAAGTAGGAAGAAACACAAATACAGTAAAAGCAGATAAATTTTTTTTTTTTTGAGCAAATGAGATGGGCCTAGGAGTTACACGACAGAAACAAGTGCAAATGCAGGCCTTCAAATTAGAAAGTTGAGAGATGGAAGACCACCCAAATGGCCAATAACTACAAATTTTGGGCCAGAACCACTCCCTATGTGGTAGACAGGTTACCTAATGCTTACCACTCCCACTGATAAGCTAGAAGGCTTCCCTCCAACACAGAAAGGTTTGGGGGGCTCAGTAGCTTACAAACAGTCCTGGATACAGTAAATCTGTATCTGGAACACTAATTACAGGAAAGGTAGGAAACAGGCTTACAATTTTTTTTTTTTCAGAAAAGTAGCAAAAACAGTAGTAAAAACAATTCACATGCAGTGCAAGCTGGCACACTTGAGTATGTAGCAATATTAGTCCACACACAGTTTGAAAAAATGTAATTAAATTAAAAAGGACTAAAAGCAAGTGCAGAAAGGGTTTATTAGGTAGAATGTGGTAAAGAGATGGGACTGGGGGAGTGTCCTAGATCAAATCTACAGTGGGGCGGGCACTGCAAAAGCCACCAAATTTAAACTACAACCAAGAACAGGGAGGGGGGTGGTGAAGACAGTTTCAACAGAGATGTGAGGAATCAGTGCAAATTTCAAAACCAAAAAAATATATACTGATCTCTGTATATTTGCAGAACAGTAAGACAACAGATACCTAAGCAACAATTTAGCTCTACAATACAGAATAATATAGAAAAATATACTCAGCTCTATATATTTGCAGATAGTCTTGTAAGGCTGTCTCTCAGTACACAGGTTCCAATTTAAATGCAGGCTGTTATTACAACAAAATTACCCTTAGAATTACCCGGAACAAGAAAAATCTAATCCTAGACAGCTACCAAGCTGAGCTCAAAGCTTGCAATTGGTCACCCCTAAAATACTTACCACTTGATGCGGTGTCTTACTTTAACTCCAAATTCTTGCAAATTCTTGAACACCATGCCGCCTCTCGTACAGTCAGAATTAGGAACAAACCAACTCCTTGGCTCTCCAAAGAGACCTGGCACAAAATGCTACAAAGAAATAAGACTTGGTCCAAATGGAGATTTACTAAAAATCTGACTGACCACCAAAACTACAGACAACTTAGAAATGCTACAAAGACACTAATTATTCTTGACAAAAAAACTATTACCATAAACTCAAAAAAAAACCAACAAAAAATCCACAAAAATTCTGGTCAGGTATGAACAGGCTACTCCATCCAGGACACTCCAAAACCCCTACCCCCCCCCCCCCCCAACTTGACTCGGAACTCTCCTATCCAAATTGCAGATACATTTAACAAATTTTTCTCTGAAACTGTTAAATCATTAGCAAATACCTTATCCCCAGCTAGCGCCACTTTAGCACCCTCATCAGCCAATAAACCTCCTGCATTTACTCTTCAACCAGTTCCAACATCACTAGTCCATACACTTCTTCATAAACTTAAACCTTGTACTCCATCAGCTGACCTCCTCCCAGCCAAATATCTCCAAATGGCAACTGGTGTACTAGCCTACCCTATTTCCATCTTAATAAACAGAACCATTACAGAAAGTTTCATCCTTTATCTCTGGAAAGTCTCCCATATAATTTCATTGCATAAGGGTGGTAGCTCAATCGAACTGTCTAACTTCTGACCTATAGCCCTACTCTCTTCTTTAGCAAAAATCATGGAGAAATGTATCCAGCAGCAGCTACTTTATCATCTCCTATAAAACAATCTGATGGCTGACTGTCAGTATGGCTTTAGACCATTCCACAGCACTATAACTGCACTCTTATCCTTTTCTGACTGTATTAATAAAAATCGTGATAACAACTTGCTTTCCTCTGCTCTATTTATAGACCTCTCTAAAGCCTTTGACATGGTGAATCATCAATTAATGTTAGATATGCTACAATCTCTTTCCTTAGATACTCAGGCACTCAAATGGTTTAAGTCCTATTTAGGTAACAGACCACAAGCAGTGTTCTGGGACAATAATATATCCACTCAGCTCCCAATCACCCTGGGGGTCCCACAAGGCTGCATTCTGGGACCTCACCTCTTTTCTATCTTTATTAATGATATGAAAACTATTTTTCCTCAAACCACCTGCATACAATATGCTGACGACTCGACATTAATCTGTGCTGCAGCCTCTTCAGCTGAACTCCAGTCCAGTACCCTAAAAGTACTTACCTTAGTTGAAAATTGGTTCCAACAACACTGTCTCCTCCTCAACCCCCCAAAAAAAAAAAAAAACTATTACTGTTCACTCCCACACAGAAGTCTGACCCTATTAATTTCACAGTTACATCTAATAACAGCACTGTAATAGCACACGATACAACCACCAAATTCTTAGGAGTAACAATTGACCATAATCTATAACTATGACACTCACATAAACTTAACCGTCAAAGCAGTTAATAGAAAACTTGGTTTCTTCTACAGGCTTAAACCCTTCCTTACACCCTCTGCCAGAACTACTATTGCACAAACCCATCTAATATCCACCCTACTCTATGCCTCCCCCATTTATACCAACCTATCCAAAACTAATCTAAACAAACTGTCAACCTCTTTTAATAACATTGCCACATTTGCCACTGGTTCCCCTTTTCAAACCCATCACTGCCAAAACCTGAAACAGCTAGGATGGCTGGAATTTGAAAACCAGGTTCTTCTTCAACAACTTACTATCACTCACAAGGTCCTGTACCATCCCACTAATACCCCTGTTCTCTGTAACCTCATTAATCCTTATAAAAATCTTAAAACTCTACATTCAGCAAATAAGTTACTAGTAGCCACTCATAAATCCAATAATAAATCTGGTGACTGCCTTTTTACTAACTTTGTTGGAAACACCTGGAACAAGCTTCCAAACTATCTAACTTTCCTTACATCTACACCACTTTTCAGGAACCAATTAAGAGCCTTCCTTAAATCTCAATGGTTATGTACATGTACTAAACCAGATTGATACCCCCTCCTCTTGCTTTTAAACCACCTTTAAACCTAACTCAACAGTTATATCTGTTCATATGTCCTTCACTATTTATTCAGGAATCATTACAATTTTTCTAGCTTAATCCAGCTTTTTCTATCCCTTCCTGAACTACTACATAATCCATACTAGCCTTTTAGAGATTACATATTATCCCAAAACTGTGAGTATTTATGAACATAAGACATTTTACAGATAATAGCTATTAGTTTTACTCTCTCTGTATGTCTGACCTACTGCTCTAAACATACTATACCTTCCTTCTATAGTTACTTCTACTGATCTTAATCTCTTTACATCTACTCCAATATAGTTTTTTTTCTCTTTTTTTCCTCTCTCATCTACTATCTTAAACCAAATGTATGGTAATGTGTTGTTTTTACAAATTATTGTATTGTTGCAATGTTTTTCTTTAAGCAGATGCTTACTATCTTTAATCACTTTGTATAATCCTGTTTGGAGTTCTTCTCCCCGGGCCTCTACTGAAAATGGACATATATCCAGAAAGACTAGCCCGGTCAACAAATGTAAAATAAAAATAAAAATAAATAAACCTCTAAATTTGTTATGATCAATTAATGTCAAGATTCTTTTAATATTGCCATAGGTATTTCTTCCTTTTATAAAGCCTGTCTGATCTTTGTGTATTAATGAGGGGAGAAAATGTTTGATCCTGTCTGCATAAATTGTCATAAACATTTTATAGTCTATATTTAGCAGGGTTATGGGCCTATATGAAGAGCAAAGTTTTTCATCTTTATCTGCTTTTATTATTAGTGATATTAATGAATATTTCCAAGAGGAAGGTATATTTATATCATGTTTGACTGTAGTGTATACTTTTAAAAGTAAAGTTAAGGCTTGGTTTGGTAGTAATTTGTACATTTCTGGTAATATGTTGTCTGGATCAGGGGCTTTGTTTATCTTGAGTTTTTTCATTTGTGATTTTACTTCAGTCATGGGAATTGATTTATTAACAATATCTATTTGTTCTGGTGTTAATCTGGTAAGAAGATTTTTGTTGAGGTATAATTTAATATCCTTAGAAGATAGGTCTTGAGGATTTAATGAATTATGTATATTGTAAT
Organism: Protopterus annectens; assembly: GCF_019279795.1. NCBI lineage: Eukaryota > Metazoa > Chordata > Ceratodontiformes > Protopteridae > Protopterus > Protopterus annectens. The sequence continues at coordinate 1,340,288,405 of NC_056732.1, forward strand.
GAAATTCAAATGCCTCTAAGGTACTGTTTAAATCAGCAACTTTCGTCTTTGTATGGGGAATATATAATTATTTTATTTGCTTAGATTTAATTATCTTTTTTGTTCTGTTTGCTGATTGTCTCGTGTAAGCAGGGTTTATAAAGCAGGGTTTATAGTATAACAATTTAATTTTATTTTCTCTAAATTAATCATAATCTTATGATGCAGTATTTCAGAATATTTATTATTAGTTTGAAGAAGTTCTGGAACTAGGTCTGTATTACCTTTTCATATTTCTAATTTAAGCTTGTCTGCTTTATTCTGAAGTTCTACTATATCTTTATTGCATGTTTTCTTTTTATTAATATACCAGGATAATACTTTGCCATAAGTATATGCTTTTAAGGAGTCCCAAGTACATATTTCGATTTGTCCTCTGTATTGTTTTCTTCAATGAAAGTTTGTATTTCCTTTTCATAAAACTCTTTAAACTCTGTTAATTTTTTTTTTATATATGAAGATATTCTGGTCAAAGGGATTGAGTTAACTTGTATAAGATCTGCATTGTGATCCAATAGAGGACAATTTATAACTTTACCTCCTTCTACTTTTTTTGTCAAGTCATTTGATACATATATCCTATCAATTATAGAGTGACAATTATGCCTATGTGAATAGAAAGTAAAAAAAAAAATAGAGAACTTGAATTCTCAAATTCACTAATATCCTTTATGCATGCTGTATCTGTAAATTTTAAAAGTGCTTTAGATGTAGAAGATTTTCTTCTTTTAGCTTGTGAATCTGTATCTTTATAATCTGTTGTACAATTGAAATCTCCTGCTAATATTAAACTGCTTTTAAGTGTATTATATTGTTACCATGATGATTAACTGTTTTAACTCCAACTCCTGGAATCCAATACAAATGAACTAGTGTGCAGATTTTCCTATTTATTTCAATGGATACTAGGCAAAACATACCAGATGAATCATAAGTGTTAATTATTTTAGGTGAAATTGTTGTATTATGAAGTAAAATAGCTACTCCTCTCCTCTTCTGTTTAAATTGGGATCTCATAAAACTGTGTAATTATTGATATTTAAACTATTTATATCATTGTCCAAGAGGTGGGTTTCTTGTAGAAATACCAACTAAGGTTTATGTAGATTTATGTATTTGAATACGCTTCTCCTTTTATTACTGTTGTTCAGGCCATTAGCATTTATAGATAAACACTTCATATTTTAAATGTTTGAAGTTGCATAACAGTATATACAAATAATATTGAGTATGAATTAGGAAAACAGTTCAAATATTTTCTTATATACAATTTCTGTACATTTCTGATAGTCACCAAACTACTACTAACAAAAAAAACCTTACAAACTTGAAAATTCTAATGTAAAAAAACATTATTCAATACTATAAGGTGATAAACCTCTTTGCCTGACTAGTGAAGCTACCCAAGCAAACCCTCTAACTCTGCCTAGTATGTGTAGGTCAAATGCTCTTTACTTCATAAATTATATTAACTTTTACATATTTAGATACAATTTCATATATTCAGCATATATTAAGGTGCACAATTTGTTTCTGAATTAATAACTCATTCAATTAACTATTTGAATTAAAAAATATCTTGCAGGTATCTTTAGGTTTTAAGGTATCTTAAAATGTATTATCACAGGTATATATTCAAACTTTGTAAATGCCTTGTGTAATTAAACTTAACTCTCATCTTAGAATACTATAACACAGGTTTATATTTTTGCATTCTGTTAATGTAAATACATCATTAGTAATACAAAAAAGAATAGGCATTTATAGTAGTTAGTATAGATCTATATTCAGATCTCTGAACTCAGTCCAGTTCCTGTACTACCTTAGTATGAGGATATAATTGTTACAGGAATATATGTAAATCATTTTAGTGTTAAATTTTAGATTACAGGTTTAACTTCAATATAGTTATGAGAATATTAATGGTGAAAAATACCTTAATGCAATTATCTTAATCAAGCAAACAATCTAGCAGCAAGTCAGGTTCATTGAAAAATAGATACCAACATCTGAGCAGGGCTAATAAAACAGTATGTTATAGTTTGTATTCAAGGTACAGCAGTATATTGCAACTTTCTACTTGGTTCCTTGAGCTAGGATGTTGCTAGTGCAGTCTCTGTCTATGAACTGCTTTCTTCAATTATAGTTTATGTATTTTCCTTTTGTTAAGATACATATGTATACTATATACTAAGAATCCTGGTCTAATTCTTAGTTCTGGTTATGAATATTCCTTTACAAAGTAGTAATGCAAAATATACTAGCTAAGTGCTACAGAAAACTAAAGTCAGCTAAAAAACTTGAGAAGGCTTAATAAGTAAATTACAATACATGTCTTATCTGATAGAAAACAATCATTGCAATAGAACACAAAGCCATTACAGTGACTTGGATAAATATATCTAGTTGTTTTAATACATATATTCCTATGTAATGGTGCAGCGTCTCTCATTTTATTCTGCCCAGATAAAGGTATATCATTATTTGTTGTTGTAAGGAATGATCTAAGAATTGCCCAATATATGAGAAGCAAGTTATTTATGTGTATTATAAATGCTTTGACTTAACCATCTGTTCAATTTATACAAACATATCTAGTTATGTGATGCTCATTTTACTATACACTGCTACTGCTTCTCACATTTGATTTTGACTAGATAAAAGCATATTATATATTTATGTGGGGATGAACTTAGAGATGCCCAGCAGATGACAAACTTAATTATTTGCTTTGTATTGTAAGGGCTATATCTTAAACATCTGCTCAAAATATATAAACATTACAAACATTTCCAAATTATTACATTTCTTCTACTTGCCATGAAGTGTTTTATATTTCAGTAGTGTTAGAGAATTTTGTACACTGAATGATTGCTAAGAAGTTATAGATGTTCTAATAATATCTTGGTGAACTTTGAGAGAAATAGCTTTACTTATCTTAGCACAACAGATATATATCTATTTCAGTCAAATATTACTAGAGAAGAAAAACATTTCCTTGTATCTCTCAGTCATGGACATGTAAAAAGGCAGCAAAAATTATTTTGCCCACCAGTAGAAATGGCATGAGTTTAAGCAGAGTGAGGGCAACTGCATTAAAACCAAAGAAATTCATACCAATAGATAAACATAATGCAAATATCATATCTTGCATATATATATTCAAAGGTTGGAAAATAATGGCCCTTTATATACTTTTAACATAAAATATTTTAAACATCTTTTACTTGAAAAAAGCAACCTTTTATATCTATATAGTCAGAACGCTTAATTAGATACATTGTCTTTCTATTATGTTTTAAAATATTTTCTTTTAAGGATCTGTTTTGAAGTACATACCACAAAGGTTTTCCTTTTTAACTCTGTATTGTGTTTCAGCAATCTCATATTTCATAATAGCCCTCCTCCAGTATCAGTTTCTATTATAATAATGTTTCTTATGTACTTGAAATTCTCTATGAGCACTTTTCCTTCTCCTTCCTCCCTTTCTCCTTTTATTTCACCTTTATTTTTGGCAGGTTATTAAAGACATCACTACTTATAATATGTTTGCAGATCAGGTATTTTCCTATCTGCAATTTACATGTAGTACATTCCCATTCAGAGTATTGTGTTATGTCTGTTAACTTTCTTTTAAATAAATGAGTCAATGCCTTGGGACTTAGTTAAGATTTTTAGTGTAAATGTATATATCGGGAGGGAAGATTAGTTAATTCAGATGAGATGTTAGTAGGCAAACTTGTATTTTGACTTTACACTGTCGCCCTTTAACTTTAAGGCTGGAAACGCTTAAAAGGTGCCGGAAGTAAACAATAAGCGTTCGTTATGTCATCTTAGTACAAAGCTATCATCTCGTGGACTCAGCGGGAAGGAGAAATGTCTTTGAATTGTCCAAAACAGGGTAAGGCTCAAGCTAATAAGCTTAAAATAAGTGGGAATGATCAGACATATTGTACGAATGGCACCTAAGTATAATTTGTGCACAGCGAGCAGCACAAATCATACAAAATCAAGGAAAAGCACATCCCTCAATATACCCAAACTCCCTAGGATCCAGAATTCAGAGGTAGAATATTCATAACATGTATTACATTTAAAATGAAAGACCTAGTATGTGCTGCATATCAGAGCTGCACAACATTGTATACAAACCAAGTCTAAGCATACACATATTCTTTATCTAGGCATCTAAAGCACATCTTTCTGACAGTTCATTGACTATATAATCACATCAAATAACACATATAGCCCCATACTTAAAATAAGGCATTCATCACTTAAAATGTAAACTATTTAATGAATACTTATTAATACTGTTAAACTAAATGCATGCATATATCAAAATTAAACTATTTGAAAAAGTATTATGAAAGCTATTAATGATTAGATTATAAATGTTTAGTTATTATTAATTTTAAGTGAATAAGTAAATTACTGTAAAAGGTACCTGTTTTAATAGGTGACTTTCATAATAAAAAGCTTGGTTGTCACATTTTGAGTTATTGTTTAAGCATCTTTAAATACATGTATCTTATATAGTCATTTGTCCTTTATTTTTTTTCTTTTGTTCTACAGTTTTCCAGTTGTTTTTTTTTCCAGCAATTCTTTCTGGTGTACTGTTTATCCAGTCCATTGCCTCCTCTTGAGTTAAAACATTGTTGTTAGAAAGAAATGTTGTTGTTAGTTCCACTGTTTCAAATATTTTTTTCCTTCTGGAAAGAAGATTCTCAGTCTTGCTGGAAATAGTAGATGAGTTTTCAGTTGTTTCTTTTTTAGAACTTTTATTAAAGGAAGGAATTCTCTTGTCTTAGAGACCACAGTAGTGGAGTAGTCATTGTTAAATCTGATTAAAGCATCTTGAAATTTAATAGGTGAGTTAGCCCAGGCATTTCTTAGTATAAGCTCTTTGTCTTGTGTTGAAAAAAGTCTTACAATTATGGATCTTGGTTTATTTTTTGATGCAGAGGTATTTCCTCAGGCTGTTAATGATCTGTGTGCACGCTCAATGCCATATGAAAGTGTGTCAGGTAATTTCAGTGTGTCAGGAATCCAGGAAGTGAGAAAGTTAATTAAGTTGTCTCCTTCACATTTCTCAGGTAGTCCATATATCCGGGTGTTGTTTCTCCTTGTTCTGTTTTCTAAATCATCTAATTTTTTTCAGTAGGTGTGTATTTTGTTTTAGTAAGAACTCTGTTTGGTGTTCTTCTTCCATGAGTCTAGAGTCCATGTCATTTAGTGATTGTTCCATAGCTGATATCTGTCCTTTTTACTGCATAACTATTTCTTGAAGTTGTTCCAGTTGCTGAGAACATTTATCCTTGAAATTGTCCAGTTTGTTGCCAATCTTGTCAATTTTTAGTGACAGATCCTAGATATTAGATAAAATTGACTGTAGTTCCTTCTTAAGAGAAGAGTCCTGAGATGAGTTTTTTAAATGACTCATTCTGAAGTGCTGATGGTGTTTGTTTTCTGCTACTTAATTTGACAGAAAATTTCTAATGTCAGGTAATAAAAAGTTTTTTTGTATATGCTCCAGGGTATTAGAAGATGATTTATAGTAGAATAATCCTCAATTTGTTTCTTATTTCTTAAAATTCCTGTCAGAAATAGTATTTAGGCAAGAGAGCTAAGAGAATATGTCGCTAACAGTTGACCTTCTTGGCCACACTGCAATATTTAAGTTTTAAGTGTATTTGCACATATTTATTTGGTGATAACTCTGGCCACTCCTGAAAGCCTTGCTATTTGGTCAACATTACCATTTGTATTAATTTCACTCAGTATAATTGGATACCCTTTTAAGAGCCTTATAGTAACTGACTGATGGCACTGAAATTACCTTATAGGCTGGGCAGAAGGAGGCATAACTAGTAAATCTGTACCAGCCTTTCCCAGGTGTGTGTGTGTGTGTGTGTGTGTGTGTGTGTGTGTGTGTGTGTGTGTGTGTGTGTGTGTGTGTGTGTGAAAATTAAATCTCAAAGAGAGTGTGATAAATTGTGCTTGATGCAGAGAGGTCTGCAACTGGAAATACTGAGTGCATCCATTTGTATTCCAAGTGAATGTCCCACTCCACTGTCAGTGGTGAGGATTGAGGCTCCTTGATTTCTGGCCCATAGTGGGGATGTAACATGCTCTTACAATTATTCCTTTTTTAAACAGCAACTTCTGTTCTAGAGTCTGCTAAAAACTCTACCAGTTCTGGTCTTTCATTTAGGACCTCCCTATTTGTTTCTCTTTGCCTGTACTCTGATAGCAATCCTTGATAGGGAATGCAATCTCTAACCTGCAATCCAAATGAATTCTTGGCATCTTCTCATTCTACTAGCTTTCCCTCTATAGTTATTTGCTCCCAGTTCCTTGGTTCTTTTGACAGTTTTTTCCAATAAATTCCAGCCCCCTCTTGCCTATTGTCTGTATCCCTAATTGCAGTCATCCCTATTGACAGAATCTACTTCCTACATTCCCGTATTGGCTTATTTCTTAGAATACTTTCTCCTACTTTATGAATATAGTATCCTGCATAATTACTGTTATTCTCCTTAAAGACATGCATCCAAAATCATAGTCTCTCCTTGTTTCTTGAGCCCCCCTCCCCAGTTTCATCATCATCTCTTTCCATTTTGAATTATAGGTTTCTACTTATGCTATGTATAGAAGCCTTAACTGCATAGCTCTGAAATACCCCTTCAAATTGGGTAATCCCAATCCACCTTGTTCTATTGGAAGAATCATCTTATCCCACTTGACTCTTGCCACCCTCGCTTCCCAGATAAATCCCTTCAGCTCTTTATTAATTGCTATCCAGAACTTCTCTTCTGGTTGATAAAAATGTATCTGACCTGTGTATAGGACTAAAAACATTTTAACTGCTTGTATCTTGCTATCCATATCCATATAACAGAGTTTACAATTTCTCAGTTTTTGTATTATCTTTTGTTTAGTCTTTTCTCACATATGCTGCTACACCAGAATCATTTTTAAGCCATACTCCTAAATACTTTATTTTATCATGTCCCCATAGATACGGATATTGCTGAACCAATTCATATGTGGGTACATATTTTATTGCTATTGCGCCTTTGTTTTAGATTCATTAATTAACTGTGTATCCCAAAAGAATTGAAACCGTCTTACAATGGTCCACAACACTGTTTTTGTCTGTTATAAAATAATATCATCTGCAAATAGAGCCAGATTTTCTTGACTACCATACCAATTATATCCTTGAACTTCTGAGTTTTTTTATTTTCTTTGGCAATGATTCTAAATATAATGCAAATAAAGGGATAACAAAGGGGAAAGAGGACACCACTGCCTGGTTCCTCTGCTCAAACAAAAATTATCAGAGAGGACCGCACCAACTTTAATTTTCACCTCTGATCCCTAAAATATCCTCCTAATCAATCTTACAATTTTATCAGGGAATGCAAATACTTCCATTGCCCTTCTCATAAAGTCCAACTTTCTCTGTCAAATACTTTCTCTGTGTCAAGACCCACCAACAGTGGTATAGCCTTACATTCTGCTTCCCTCTGGATCATCAATGTTATGTTAATTCTGTCAAACGTTTGCCTCTGCTCCACAAAATCACATCGATCCATATCTATCAATTTCAGCATCACTTTTGCCATTGTTTTAGCCATTATAGAAATAAACACTTTATAATCAAGGTTTAGCATTGAAATGGGCCTATATGAAGCTGGATCTGATGGATCTTTACCCTCTTTAGGTATTACAGCTACCATAACTTACTTCCAGAATGTTGATATTTCTTCTCCTCTTAAAATACTGTTAAACAAAATCTTCCAAATCTTTATCAGTTTTTTCCCTCCTAGTTTCCAAACTTGCACAAGAATACCATCTATTCTTGGGGACTTTCCTGTAGATTGATTATGCATCACCATTTTTATCTCATCTACGCCTATCCTAACTGCTAGTAATTGAATCTTATCTACCTCTAACCTTGGCATATTTAATTCTTCCAAAAACATTTTCATTGGTACATTTTCTTGATTTCTATATTTCTCTGCTTTATACAGACTTTCATAGAATTTCCAAAATATTTCTAATACCTCTACAGGAAATCTTGTTACCTTCCTTGATATAGGCTCAGTAGACTTGGTGACAGCCCTTTCTACTTTTTTTGACTGAGTTGTTATGCTAAAAGTGTTTGCGCTCAAGTTATCAAAAAACAGTTGGTTAACAGCAATCTTTCTTAACTCATGCATATTATCAAAGTAATCCCTTATTTTCTGTTTAGCACTCTGCAATTGCTCCTCTTCTTGTTCTGTGAAATTCAACCTATTCTGCAATACCTTAACATTTATCAGTCCTTCTAAATAAGTCTTGTTAGTTTTAACCATATATCCCTTTCTTTTATTTCTTCCCTGTTTTTAAACCCCACTTTAATTTTATCCCACTCCTTAGCTGTATTTTCAGAAAAAAAATTCTGTCTTCTCTAATAGCTCCTGAATAATACAGATGGGAAAGTGCCAGTGTCTCATTTTTATTTCATTAGCCTGTGTTTTTATTTTAGTTATCACTGGTGCATGATCTGAAATAGTTATTGGGTGTGTATCAAAAATGTCAATTAAATGTACATGTTCCTGTGAAATGCAAATTCTGTTTAGCCTAACCCATTTTTGTGTCTTGGAGAATAATAAGTAAATCCACTCCAAACTCCTAATACTGAATTCACATCTCCATGCCAAATACCTTCATAAATTTCTTCAAAAGTCTACCCTTCTTTGTTATGCTTTCCCTTCTGGGCCCCCAACAAACATCTTCACTGGTGTGAATCATATTCCAGTTCCCACCTATAAGTAATACTCCTTGCTGAAAACTAATTATTTCAACCAGAATTTTCTTAGGCTCCATTATAGCAGTTTTAGGTGGACTATAAATACATGCTGGTGTAGTCCTCCTCTCTTGCCAGTAGCCCCATAATACCATAAATCTGCCATTGTTATCTTTTTTATCTTCTCCTATCACTATTGGAGCTCTTCTTGTAATTAATATAAGTATTACTCTTTTCCTTTGTCCCAGGTATTCCATTGAATAACCATCCTTAAAACCTTTCTTTATCAAATTTACATGTATAGTTCTTTCCAAGTGTGTCTCCTGTAGCATAGCTGTTTGCACTCTATATTTTTAATACAGTTCACTACTCTTTCATTTTTCTATTTACTTGTGAGACCATTTGCATTTAAAGACATTACAGAAAGTATCACTATATTAAAAAGTTATCATTACCACCTTTTTACGCATAACATGTTTTTAAATCTCTAGTTCCAACTTTTGTGTTACATTCATATACTCTTTGGCAGGTTGAACTTTTATACAGTTATTTCTTGTCATAGCAATTAGAACCTACGTCACATCTTACAAATATTTTTGTTTTGTTCAAAGCCATAAAAAACCCCACACCCACAATACCCTCCTAAAACCTATTAACTTAATAGTAATACACAAAATGGTATACATATTGAAATATTTAAGTTTTACCCTCCTAATAGGAATAAATGGCCCAAACTGAAGGCCACACTCATAAACTTGAGTTAACCTAAAAGACAGGTTTATCCATGCTAAGATGCATGGTGCAGCCTGTGATTCTAAGTGCTGTCTGGTTTTGGCTTATCTTTGTAGCTCTCCCAGCTGGGAAAACAACTGAATGTTTTCAGAAAAAAATCTTCCAGCCATTTCTCTTTATCATATTGTCTCCATGGAGACATGAGGACCAGATACAGGATTACTACTTAACATACATTTGCTACAAAAATGTTTATACTATTCAATTTTCCTTTTCATTTACTTGCTTTCTCTTAAAACTTGCTACTAGATCAAGCTTAGGGCCTTAAGTCAGTCATTCCACTATATAAGAATGAAAAAAGTTCATCAATTTTTCTTTTGTCATGCTCTTTTGACCAGACTTTTCTTTTTCTTTCTTTTTCTCTTACATCGTAGTGCCTACATTCCTTAAAACTGAACAAGAAGAGAGAGCGAGGAAGGGAGAAAATTAAAAAAAAAAACAGGAACACATGTTTACATTAGGATCCCCATTACACTTAAAAATAACTGAGAACACTTTACTTTATAGCATACAAAGCAAATCATGTACTAGAAAATATATTACTATTATGAAAAAAAATGTTTTACCTACAGTTAACTTTCTCCTTCCTCTTTCCCTCTGCTAAGTATTTTTTACAACATTAATGATATGAAGTATGGCATATGCTTTAGAGTCCCCTACAAATTAACAAAATAAAAAAAAAATCCAGTACTTCCAGATTTTCTTATGTCATGTTTCACAAATATAATTATGGCTTTGTAAACTCACATTTGTCAATTTCCAAGTTTTTTTTTATTCTTGTTCGTTTCCATCTCCCAAATCCTGTCTCTGCTTCATTTTCAATGTACTCTCAGTTCTTCTAGTCATCTCTTGTTTTTTTTTCTTTCTCTCAAGCATCTTCTACTGAAACATTGAGAAAAGTATCTCTGTTGTATTTTTCCCAGAAGAACAAGAAGCAGAATCTACTCATGTTTCACAGCCCACGTTTTGGTGGACAAACCTTTGTATTTCCTCCTTAGCATGTACTGCATCAAAAAATGGTTTTCCCCCTCCAGGAAAGAATATTTTGACGGTAGCTGGGTACAGCAGTTGGAATCTCACACCTGCTTCTCAACATTCCCTAAATAGTGGAATAAATTTACTCCTCTTTTGTCTGGTGTACAGTGAGTAATCATTCTCCATAAACACTCTGCTGTCTCCCACTTTTAGTACTTTGTTCTTATGCCATAGTTTTGTCAGAATCAACTCCTTCTGCTGGTAGGATTTCATCTTTACTCTTAAAGGTCTAGGTTGCCATCTCATAACCAGGTTTGGAGCATACACATAATGTACCCTTTCAATTAACAACTGCTGCAGAATATTAGTCCAGTTGCTTATTTGTGCTTTCATAAAATTAATACAATATGTTCCTTCCAGCTTTTCTGGTACAGCAGAAAATCTCAGGTTTTTCATATGTGCTCTGTCCTGCAATTCTCTTTTTAACCTATCTTCTTGAGCAGTCTCATATTCAGCCATCCTATTTTTTTTCAACCTCTGATTTGTGCAGTTTTATCACCTTATCTGAATATCTCTCTAAATTATTTCCATTTTCCAGCCTTTTGTTATATGAGTTGATATACTCTATCAATGCTTTGTTTATTTTAATCAGATCTGTATGCAATTGTCTTATACTTCATCTAGGTTACTGGAAGTCATGTCTGGAGCTTGCACTGCTTTTCGCTGAACAGCTGCAGTATTTTTTTCCAATCAGTGTTTTTCCTCACCTTTTGTAGCTAACTTTCTTTCAGGTCCTCTGTATTTTTTTTTCCTGGCATCCAGGCCATGCATTTACTAGCCAGTTACTGAAATTTATCCAGAAATATAAGTCCACTGGGTTACTCTGCTGAGTTTCTGTTTTCACACTGGTAGTGCTAGAATTAAGCTGTTACTCAATGTGCAGCCATCTTGGAAGTCTCAGCAAGTGAGTAAGATTTTCAGTAGTGAAACACGAGACAGCGGTAAGGTGGGGAGAGGGACAGCAGCTTAGAAAAATTAAAATTTTTATTTCAGGAGGAAGTGAAGGGAGAGGATGGCTGCAAGAAAGTGGGATGAAAGATTAAACTATGGTTAGAAGATGATGGTAGGGTGACAGGGAAAATGGATTACAAGTTGGAGCTAGCCTGGTGTGGATCATAAGCACAGCCAGTAATTAGTAAGGAATTTATTTAAAGAAATGTTGAACATGTGGAAGATGGGTGATGACCTGATTGTTACAGGGAACAATTTCCAGGTTTTTGCTACCACATTAGAGTACAGAAAGTGTCTTGCAGATTTTTTTTTTTTGGTTTGTGTATGATAAGAAGTTATCATTTAATAATAAGGGACACTGTGGAATGTAATTTTGGAGAACAGCACTAAGAGATGGGCAGGCTGAAGGACTGTTTATTATTTTTGTGCTGTGATTATCTGATATATGTAAGATGGTGAGGTAGGTATACACAATTTTCTTTTAGTGTGGTACAGCAGTGGCTTTGATTGGGTTTGCAGCAAAGAGTGCAACCTTGTTATAATATTGCTCAAGTTTAGTTTTTAGAGAGGTTTGAAAGGATGGGTGCTCCATATAGATGTTATGGTAATAGGTAAGTGCTAGGGCTACTTTAGTATTAGTTGTGATAAGATTTTTATCCTGCAGAGCATTCCAAGCTTTTGTTGTGTTTTTTTATGTATTCATTTACAAAATGTAAGTAGAATTTTAGGCTGTCATCTACAGTCCTGCCAAACAGTTTAGTATGAGATACTACTTCAATGTCAGTGTTGTTTAGGGAGGTTACTTTGAAGTTATTTTTGTCAAGGCTATGTAAATTGGGGAAAAAAAACAAAAGTTTAGTTTTTTTTAGGGTTGAGCAGTAACTGAACATGCTGCAGCCAGCTTTCAGTGGTGTTAAAGGCTTCTTGTATTATTTGTTGAAGACGGTTTCGATCATCAGAAGAGTAAATGAGAGTAGAGTCATCTGCATACTGTATTAGAGAGGCTTGTTGGGAAGTTGTATAGAGACTGCTGGTGAACATATTAAACAGTAAACAAAGAATGAAGCCTTGGGGCATACCTGTATCAAATGGTATGAGAGAGGGTAAGGTGCAGAGCCACTTAAATTGTCTGACAGACAAGTAGCTTCTGAAACAGGTGAGAGTAGAATGTGAGAGGCCAAGGGAAGACATTTTCTGTAGGAGTTTGCTGTGTGACACCGTATGGAAGGCCTCAGTCAGGTCTAGGAATATGAAGGATATAAATTTACATTTGTCCCTAGCTTTGTTTATAGTGTCTAGGAAGATATGAGGGCAATGGTAATACTATGCACTGGGGCAGAAGCCATGTTGTGTAAGTTCATAGGTGTGTACTAGGCTAATTGCCCTGGAGCCTTTACAAGCCTAGCCTATAGATGTGCCCTGGCATCATGCCGTCTGAGGTGTCAAGAGTTGTTGTTGAAGGATGTACTATTGAAGTTGCTTATGGATACTTCTTTTCCAATATTATTGAGAATTGGGAAAGGATGGCAATGAGTCTAAAGCTGGATATTTACGTTGAAGTCTCCCCTTTAGGTAGTGGGGTTAAATGTGATTTTTTTCCAGAGGGAAGAAAATACAGTTGTGTAAAATCTTGCCATAACGGTAGATCAGTGGTGCACAACATTTTTGTGGGGAGGGCCACTACATGAATTCTTAATGCATCTGCGGGCAACCTCAAAACATTTATTTTTTGTTTATTTATTTTTATTTATTTATCATTTGTTGACCGGGAAAGTCCAACTAGGTTCCACAGAGCCTGTTTTCAGTGGAGGCCCGGGGAGAAATGCTCCAGATACAGTGCAAGCTCCAGACATGCTCCAGATACATAGCAAGTCATTACAAGTTAACAATAGATACTGGTGACTGGCATTTTTACTTAAGACAGCAGTCATGAAATTGCCTGTTTTCTACATCAACTTTGCATTTATTCTGGCTTGCAGCCATGACTTATTACAAACTCTTGCAGAAAGTTACTACTGTTTACAGACTACAAGTTATAACAACAAAGAATAGTTACTTCCACAGCTAAAATTAGAGGTGTGCACAATTGCAGTCAATTAGGTAAGTAAGCACATGCTGGAAAGTTTGTGTGACTGGAGTAAGGCATAGCATTTTTTTTCACTTTTTTAAAAATGTTTTGGTTACTCTCTGGGGGCTGGATGGTATTGTGTTGAGGGCTGGATTTGGCCCTGGAGCCAGATGTTGTGCACCACTGCAGTAGATGTTCTTCTCTTCATTGTCACAGTATTCTTAACCTTAGGAATATACTGCCAAGGAAAGCCCAATGTCTGGCCAGTATACCAAAGCCTTTAGATCTTGTATGCATCATATATCACACAAATGCTCCCTGCATAGGACATAGGGCCTAAAAGTGATGTACAGATGCAGTTACCCAGAAATGAATTGCCCCAGTACAGAACAGTGTCTATAAGACTAAAAGGAGGCTATGTACATCCAAGAGGAAAAAAATGCAGAAGGAAAAGGGGGACCCTTTGTCAAGAGGATAAAAAAAAAGAAATTATGTACTAACTATAACGTTCTATCTGTGTTGTCGATTTTAATTTTTCCTCATTGTCTGGGTTTGGTTCTGATCCCTCGGAACTGACTCAGCCACTTCTACAGCTTGTGGAGACAAAAACCTCTTGAGCTCAGTCCTTACCCACAATGCACTACTCACATTAACTCAGATCGAGTTTGCTGACAGAAAACAGAATAGAAAGAAAAACATTTCAAGTAAACCATATCTGTAACTAGATCTACACCAACAAATAGTAATAATCATTGTTAAGGCACATTTTTCCAAATGCAAAACACCTGGGTAGAGGGATGGAGGGCAGAGAGTTCAGGAAAAATGAAAATCAACAAAGATGGAACGTTATGGTGAATACAGAACTTCTTTATCTGATGATGTCAACTTTCACTTTTTCCTCAACTTGTGGGGCAGAGTCCCCAGCTACCTATAGATCTGGGTGGACAAAAGGAAGGATATTCCTAAGCACCATAGAGCTGAATTATGCCCTACCCTGAGAGAACAAATCCAATTTGTAATGCTCAATAAAGATATGGTGAGATACCCAAGTAGCCGCCACACATATGTCACCCATGGATGTTCTAGACTGAAAAACAGATGAAGTTGCTACAGGTCTATTTGAATGCACTTTCAATGATTTTGGTAAAGTGACACCCAATTTTTTTTATAAACGAAGGAAATACAATCATTGAGCCATTTAGCCAACATCACCTTGTTCACTTGCTTCCCTAACTTGGTATATGAAAAGGAAATAAATAATTGATCAGCTTTTCTGAAATCCTTTGTCCTTTGAAGATAGAACCTTAATTGTCTGTGAACATCCAACAGATGCAAAGCATATTCCCTCTTGCTGGAATATTCAGGAAAGAACACTGGAAGATTAATTCACTGATTAAGGTTGGACTCGGAAACTATCTTTAGCAGAAAGAAAGGAATGGTACAAAGTGAGACTCTGTCTTTATGGAAAATCAGGTATGGAGATTTAGATGAAAGGGCTTGAATCTCTGAAATTCTTCTAGCAGAAGTAACTGCTACCAAGAAAATAATTTTCCAGGACAAAAACTTTAAATCACAAATGATTGCTTGTAACATCAGATTAAGGTCCCAAGGAGTGGTAGGATCCTTGTAAGATGCCACTGAAGATCTTGTAAGCCAATGTGAAAGTTGGAGATAAACGCTAACTGGACTTCAATTGTGGAGGCCAAAGCTCCATCATTGAAAAGTGTGGCTAAAAATGAAGAATCTTATGAACTGGAGCTGAAAAGGTGTCAACCTTATTTTGGAGAGCCCAATGTATAAACTGTTTCCACTTACTATTATAGAGCTTTTGTGTAGAAGGTTTATGAGAAGACAAAAGAATATGTTGAATTGGGGAAGAGTGCTTAGGAAGTCTGGGTACTAGCGAAACTGGAGAAGCTAAGCTGTCAGCTTGAGATTTGGAATGTCTGGATGAACCATGCCTGTTGGGTGAGACAGGACATCTGGCATTGGATCTAGCATCCAAGGTTGCTGCAATAGATGAGCCCAAAGGAAGGGTAACCAAATCTGCCAAGGCCCAAAGGGGAGCAATGAGGATGATTTTGCTCTTCAACTTAACTGCTTTCTATAGCAAATTGGGAATTAATGGAGTTGGTGGAAAGGCATATAGGATATCAGGAAGGCCAGTCATGTAGTAGAGTATCCCTTGGAATTCCCTTTCTGGGGGAATCAGGGAAAAGTAGCTGCTGCATTTGTGTTTAGGGGTGAGACAAATAGGTCGCAGCTGGGCTGACCCCAAGTCTAGAAAAATCTTGTCCGACGCTTTTCGATTGAGGGACCATTTGTGAGGTAACAGAATGCACCAGCTCAATTTGCCAACTATCACATTTAACCTCCCCATAATGCACGTTGCTTTCAAAAAGCAGTTGGATGAGATCGTTCACTGCCACACCCTGAGGTCTTCTCAGCACAGAGGGTAGGATCTGGTTCCCCCTTGTTTGTTGATGTACCAGACTACAGAAATGTTGTCTGACTGAATTGCAATAGTTCCTGGAGGGAGAGCATCCTGAAATGCTTGCAACATCAATAACAAAGCTCTCATCTCCAGCACATTTATGTGCAGATTGACCTATGTTGGGGATCAAGTGCCTTGGACTGTCTTCCCCTGCCCATGCCCCCCACAGCTGGGAAACGTCCATGATCACTGTGGCTTTGGCCCTTAGGGGCATTAATGGGTGGCTCAGAGAAACTTGATCTGAATGAACCCACCACGTGAGATCCCTTTTGCAAGTTCTGGTGATAGAGATGGGCATCGACACTGGGTGGAGAAAAATGGACCACTGTGTTGCAAGCAACCATTGTAGAATTCTCATATGGATCCTGGCCAGGGGAACCAGAGTTATAGCTGCTGCCATGCACCCCAGTGCTTGCAGAACTTAGCTCACTGGAACTTTGTGGTTGTTGATTATGGCAAGTACATGACTCCTGATTGTCTCCAGTCTTGTCAGGGGAAGTGAGGCTATTTTGGTCCTCGTGTTCAAGGAAGCTCCTGTAAAGTCTATTGTTTGAGTTGCTTTGAGCAGAGAGTTTAAGAAGTTTATTGTAATGCTCATAGATGAAGAACTGTCTGTCTTGCCTCCAACAGTTGATGCCTGGTGGTAGCAGTGATGAGCCAGTCATCCAAATATGGAAACACACGGAATCCTTGCAGTCTCAAGTGAGCTGCTACTACTGCCATGAATTTGGAGAACACCCTGGGGGCTGTGGTGAGTCCTATGGGCAGGTAGTGATTGGCTTCCAACTTGAAGAGAAGGAACCTTCTTGAGTGTCTGTCCAAATATATGTGGTAGTAAGCATTTTGAAGGTCTTTCGAGCACATCCAATTGTCCTTTCCCAGAAAGGGAAGAATGGACTGAATTGTGACCATCCAAAATTTGTTTTTTCACAGATTTATTCAAGTTGCTGAGATCCAGAATGGGTCTCCAGTCTCCTGTCTTTTTTGGCACTAAAAGGAATCTTGAGTAAAATCCAGATTCTCTCTCTGGTCTGGTGGGACCTCCTGGATGACTCTTTTTTTCTAGTAGCTGCTGAATCTATATGGCTTTTTGTTCCCTCTGACTGGGTGGGATGTCTGGGAATTTCTTTGACAAGGGAAGGGGTTGGGAAAATGGTATCATATATCATCTGGAAATGATCCTCTGCACCCATGTATCTGAAATGATTAGTAGCCACACTCTCTGGTGCCGGGATAACCACACCCTGATTGCCTCCAGAGGGCGAAAATCAGGCCTTCTTTTATGAGCACTGGAAGGGTTTACCAGAGAAGGAATCTCTGTAACCCCGATTCTGCAGGCCTCCTCTGCCATGAGGGTGGTGTCTTCCATTGAAGTTTTCCCCAGCCCCCAAATTTTTCCACTGCCTCGCCGATTCCTAGAAAAAGGTCTCTGCAGAGTGGAAAAATATACTCCCACAGCAGAAAGGGTTTTACCATCCTTCACACACCTGGACAATGTGTCTCTGACTGTAGGGCCAAACAGGGATGAGCTGTCAAAGAGGGCATTGATGAACAAAGACTTGAAGGGCTCCACAAAATCATACAGGCACATCCAGGCATGCCTCCTTATGGAAATGCCTGAACCCAATGCTCTAGTTGTTCTGTCAGCTGCATGTGAAATAAGCCTCATGGAAGAATTAGATATGGAGGTTAGGGTGGCCAACTGAGAGGTAACAGATTCTCGTACCTCTTCAGAAACAACTCCTGAGAGGGCATCTGAAAGTTCCTTAATCAGATCCCTTTGCAATCTAGTAAACTGTGCCAGGTAATTCAAGGACCAAAGTGCAAAGGTTGATGATGCATAAACCTGCTTCCCAAACCTATCTAGCATCTGGGACTCTGTTGGGAGGATGGATAGAGGAACTTTCCTCTGCTAGTTCCTTCTTCATGGCAGTTGCTACCATCATGGCATCCATAGGCAATCCCTTGGTCCAAAAAGGTATATACTCAGGGTCCATGATAATTTTGTCTGGTCTCTTGGGGATCAGATCAATGCTGTCAGGCACCTTCCACACCTGCCAAGTGATCAACCCAATCAGTTCATCGGTGGGCGGAGACACTGGGAGGTGGATGGGCAGGTACCGAAAGCCTGCAGGTAAATGGAATCCTCAGTCAAAGGGTTAATGGGTTTCCAATTACCCCTTTGCTTAAGGATCTCTAAGATGTCTCCAAAGGAGACATCATTGGGAGAGATCTGGGGGACCCTTCTCCTTCCTCAAAATCCATGTCATCAGTGATACACTCTTCCAGGGAGTCTATGTGTTTCCTCTTGCACAGTTTCTTTTGAGGAATCTACACAGTGGTGTGATCTGGGGAGGTTTCAGAAGAAGAAGGCGTACCCTGCCAGGTAACCTGAGGCTTTGGTACTCGCTGTCCCTGCGGAGGGAATGGCTGAAGTTGTGAGCACGAAAGAGACAGGGATAGTGGTTCCTAGGGTGAATGGCCCAACTTGCTGAATGAAACAGCCATGGCCTTCTCCATATCCTCAAAGACAGAACCACTGGTAGACAAGAGGGACCCCGGAACCAAAGGGGCAGACCTTGGAATTGTAGTCAACTCCTGTACTGATGAGATCTCCCCTGAGGCAGGAGCCAGGGCCAAGCTTATTTGTGCCGAGGTGCAGGGAAGGCTCTGAAAAAACTTGAACTGACCCTAACCCCTCAGAGCTGACAGGCAAGCAACACCCTCAAGAGCTCTCTGGCTCCCACTGAGCTGAAGAACTCAGGGCAATAGTCGACACTTAAGACAAGGGCATCTTCGGAACCAACACCATCGATGCCAGTTGGCTTAGGACTGAGGACTCTAAAACCTCCATAGAAGTTAGAGGAGGAAGAAAAGAAGGAGAGGTTGAAGGGTGTGGTCCCTGACCCACAGGGCTAGGAACCGAGAAGGTCCCTGTCACACCTTGAGCCTGAAGGATCTTTCTCACCACTCTCTCCATGTCACGTTCACCAAGGCTCTTGGAAGAATGTGCTGAGACAACAGAATGACACCTAGGCCTTTCCAAAAAGGGGATGGTAATCTGTCAGAAAAGGGATCTATAGTAGGGGAATACCAAGTCCTTGGAAGAGAGAGAAACTCCCTAACAGATGGTGTCGGTTCCAAGGTCTTCTGCACTGAGAGAGATACTGGTTCTTAGCTACCTTGTGCTGATGTCATCAGTTCCAATGAATCTGTTGGAACTGAGAGCGAGGTCAACTGAGTTTTAGTTTTTGAAGAAATTGTTGGAACTGAGAGTTTCACTGTCTTGGGGCTTGGCACTGAAGAACTCCTCTTCTTAGCCTTCTCTGAAGTTCTCCAAGAAGATGAAGAGGAGGCAAGACTGGGAAGAACATACTTATTTTGTAATTTTGATTTTGAAGTTCCAGATATAGCCTCTCGAATGAAGAGGGAAAAAGACCTTTAATAATTAACTTATTCTTTTTTCAGCTAATACTTTGTGACTGAAAGAATCTGAAATTGAACAATCTCTTGCAAATGAAGATGGCCCAAAGAGTATACACAGATCGAGTGAGAATCTGAATACGGAGTTCTATGCCCGCACATCTCACGACACTTAAATCTAGCAAACATTTCCTTATCTGCTATTTTCAAGTTCTGAATATGCACACACACCCACACATGTGCTGAAGAAAGACAGCGACAGACACACTCTCACATAAGAAGAATAAAGAGAAAAATAAAGAGAGGAATTTTTTTTTTCAAACAGCAAAGAAAGTAAGTTATGGAAAAGTCGACTATCAACAATGATAGTAAAGGTCTACTCATGTAGGAGAAGAAGAAGAGATACTAGCGATAGTATCTAGAGTACTTTCATATGAAGGAAAAAAGAGTAAAGATATAGCCAAAAAAGTAAGGGAAAGTTCACTTATCTGGCTTGACAGACTGGTAACCACATCTGTATTGCAAGGTGGCAAATGAGATCTGAGGCAATGTGAGTAGTGCATTGTGATTAAGGACTAAGCTTATGAGTTTTTTGCTCTCCACAAGCTGTAGAAGCGGCTGAGTCAGAATCGAACCCACACCTTGAGGAGAAAATGAAAATTGACAACATCAGATCCAAACCTAAAAGAAAATGAGGATGGAGGGAGAGACCAAATAGTGAACAATAAAAGGAAGGACATCTACTGTTATGGCAAAATTTTACACACCTGTACTATGTCCTTATATAACACTGTTGCAGTATTCTTAACCTTACGGAGAGTACAAAAGCTCAAGAAAAGGAGTGGAAGGTGGAAGATGGGAAGAACCCTCAAGAAATCCATGCAGGATAGCCCTAGCAAAATCTGCTCTGGCTCTAGAAACCATATCCAGTTTATAATGCTTAGTAAAGATATGCACTGAAGACCAAGTAACAACTTCAATAGTGGAATTGGTGTTCAAACGCTTGAAGAAAGCACTAGAAGAAACAACAGCCTTAGTGGGATGAGCTCTAACTGAAGTAGACAGACACTTGCCATGAAAAGAATAACAAAAAGGAAATGGCCTTAGATATCCAGGAGGAGGTGGTTTGCTTGGAAACAGCTAAACTCAAAGCCCTAGGCTGGAAAGAAATAAAACACTGGTCAGACTTGCAAATGGTCTTATTTTTATCCAAATAATACCTGAGCTGTCTGACAAATCCAAGGTATGCAGGACCCTCGGACTAGCAGACTATGGAGAAGAAAATAAGGAAGGGAGTTGTACTGTCTGATTTAAGGACAACTCATTAACAACCTTGGGCATAAAAGAAAGATTATCTCTGAGAAAAAAGCAAACAAATATAGAGGAATGACCATAAGGGCCTGAAGCTCAGAAATCCTCTGAGCAGAAGTAAGAGCAAGCAACAAGACAGTCTTCCTGGTACAGTGTTGCAAAGAAGGTGAAACCACAGGCTCAAAAGTAGCCTGGGTAAATTTTCCAAAACAAAATTAAGGTCCCAAGGAGGAGGAATAGGCTTCCTTGGGGGTCTAAGATGCAGGATGCCTTTAAGAATCTGTTTGACCTCAAAATGAGAAATAAAAGGAGGATTCAAGGAGAGACAGGCAGAAATAGTTGACAAATGGGCCTTTACAGAACAATAGGCAAAGCCAGACTGGAGCAACTTACAGAAATAGGAGAGGACCCCCCACTGTAAAAGGGCCCTGGATATGAGCATGGCACCAGACAGAAAATCTTTTCCATTTAGACATACAAGACTTCCTGGTTGCAGATTTTCTTGCTTCCTGTAAAACCCTGAGCATGCCTCAGAAGAGAGTTGCCTAAAAGGGCAAAACTCTTATCACCCACAGTGTCACTTGAAGAGTGGACAAATGAGGATGGATGCGTGACCCCTTGTCCTGTGTGATGAGGTCCAACTGAAGAGATAACTTCTGGTGATTGTCCCTGACCAGATGCATTAAGAGGGGGAACCAGTGCTGTCTTGGCCAAAAAGTAGTTACTAGCAAGATTTTTGGGGAGTCCAGCTGAATGTTCTGCAGGACTACTGGAATGCTTTGGAACAAGATCCCAATCTACATTAGGCAGAGCTCCTTACTAAAACTCTTCAAAATAAACCTTGATGAGTGGATGGGAAACAGAAAGTTTACCTCTGGGATCACTTCAGGGGCTCTGCTGGACAGAGGCACAGGGAACTAATCTAAGGGGGTGGCAAAAGCCAACACATTCTGGCTAGGCTTATAAATGCCTTCGGGCAGCTAGCCTAGTACCTACCTATGAACCTATAAGTAGAGGAAGGGGAGGGAACACATAGGGAAACATACCCTTCCAAGGGAAAAGAAGAGCATCCAACAAAAAAGAGTTAGCTGCATGTTCAGAGGGGAGA
Source organism: Protopterus annectens (assembly GCF_019279795.1). Classification (NCBI taxonomy): domain Eukaryota; kingdom Metazoa; phylum Chordata; order Ceratodontiformes; family Protopteridae; genus Protopterus; species Protopterus annectens. Next base: position 1,340,310,423 of record NC_056732.1, read on the forward strand.
CAAAAAGTTTTTGAACTTGCTCAAACAGTCTGCCACTAAATTGTATTCTGAAGAAATATACATTGCCTGAAGTTAGCTGATAACTGACAGCCAGATCCCAGGCCTGAAGAGCCAGCCTGAAAAGAAGATGACTTTGTGGCCCCTGCTCGATGACATACCACATCACTGTGGTGTTGTCTGTGTAATCCTTCAGAAGCCCTGGAGAGAACATGGGGTGAAAAGCCTGAAGGGCCAGAATCAAAACTCTTGTGTTTTTGATGTTGATATGGCCTGACTTCTGATGGGGGGGGGGGGTCCAGATACCTTGAACTTCCAGGTAACCACAGGAAGCCCCATCCCATGTCTGAGTTGTTGATGAACAATTCTTGAGAAGGAACCAGAGGCTGAAAGGGCAGGTCTTGGCTGAGGGTAAGTTGCAGAATCGACCACTTGAATTCCCACTGGCGACAAGGAAGGGCACTCTGAAATCCACAGGATGGCAATGAAGAAGCCAAACTGACTTGAGGTACCACTGAAGCTTCATATATGCAATCTGTCAAAAGGAAGTACTGGATCAGAAGAGACCATGAATCCTATGGCTTGAAGAAACTCTCTGGCTGGAATGGCAGGCAGAGGAAGAAGAGATTGAAAGAAAGCTGCCAAGGACAAACCTTTGGAGGTGGAAGAGAGGCCAGCATTTGTACTGTCTAACTCCTGCTACCCAGATACACACAATCTTGAGAGGGAGTCAGGACAGACTTTTGGAAGTTAATAGTGAACTCCAGACTTTGAAGGAAAGATATGGTGAACTCCAGATTGTGTAACCATCAACTGGGAGAAGGTGCCTGAATAAACAAGTTGTCTAAACAAGGAAAAATCTGAATGCTTGTAGCATGCAAATGGAAATTACATGATCTAGGCATGTTGTGAATACCCTTGCGGCAGTAGAGAGGCTAATGGGCAAAGCAGACAACTGAAAATGAGAGGAAGAAACACAGAAATGTAGAAACTTCCCAAAAAGAGGGTGAATAGGAATATGAAGGTAAGCATCCTTCAGATCCAAGGACATTAGAAAAGCCTTGGGCAGCAATGGAGGAAACAGGATTTGAAGAGAAAGCAAGCAAAAAGAAGAAACATTGAGAAAGGTGTTGAGCAGGGAGAGATCCAGAATAGGCCTTAAGAAGCCTTCTCTTGTGGAAATAGGTACATTCTGAAGTAAAATCCTTTTCCTACTTGCAAAGAAGGGACAGGCTGAATAGTTCCCTGGCCCACCAGGGACCAAAGAACCTCCAAGAAATGAGGAAGCTGCTGTCAAGGAGGTTGAGGAATTCCTGAAAGACAAGGGAAGGACTTCTACAACATGAAGGTCCCTGACGGATGATGGACAGAACCTAAGAATCTGAGTTGATGAGTTGCCAGTTTGGAAGACAGAGGTAGAGCCTAAGGGACAAGGTAACTTGGATAAGGGTTCAGGGGCAAAGTGTCAAAGAGAAGGAGGCTTATCAGGTAAAGGAGGCCTGTGAGCCACAGGAGTCTGAGGAGATTTAGCAGGAGTTGCTTGCCTACCATCCTTTCTGTCTTTAATGGCCTCATGAGGCTGTCTGCAAAGAAAAGCAGACCTAGTAGGATAGTTCCTATGGAATGTAGGGATAGGGGGGTCACAAAATTATGTTTAAAGTCCTGCAAAGCTTTACCTTTCTCTTGAAGAGACTTAATCATAGCAGCAGACACAAAGAGATATTTATTATCCAAAGGAACATTCAGCAATATGGCCTTAATGTCTTCAGGTAATGACTGCAGGTGAAGCTAAGAGTAATGTCTCATGACAGACCCAAAGGCAGTAGCTCGGGAAGAGGCATCAGCAACATCAGAGCTGCACTTGACAGAGTGGCAAGCCAGCTGAGAGGTAGAACCCAAAATAGATAGAGCAGAAGACTTTGCTTCAGAATCAGGGTGTCAGAAATAACCTGACAAGCTCGGGTAATCAAGGCCAGAGCATATCTGGCCATGTGGGTCTGGTAATTGATGACCCAAAGGCCAACATGAAAACAGTTTAGACCATCTTTCCAATCCTCTCCATGGCCCTATTATCCTTATCAGAAGGCAGAAGCATGGTAGAGACCAAAAGCTTAGAAGGCTTGTCAGAGGAGACTGACACCACAGCAGAATTAGCAGAAGGACACAAATAGGAACTGGCAATCCTCTGGAACTTTATAGAACCTGTCAGGTTTCTGTGGAGCTGAGGGCTGAGAATTAGGAGTCTTAGAGGCAGCTATAAAGGTGTCTAACAAAGCAGCCAACACAGGAGGTTCACAGGTTCATAGGTATTTGCTAGGCTAATAACCACCAGGGTCTTTTTAAGCCTAGGCATGCATCCCAAATCTCTGACAAGTTCTGATACCCTTGATAAGTGCAAGCATATGCCTGGGAGATGAACCATTTACAGGTTACCTTTGTCCATTAGAGACATGGGTGCTAACCCAGGGATGAATTTCCAGTTTCCCATCCAATTGCCCAAGTTGCACTTGAATTGGGTTAGGGAGGAACTCTGCTTCACATGGATGGGGAGCCTGTTCCATAGACAGGGTAGTCTCTGGGATACATAGGTCCTATTTGTATCACAGGAAAGGTTTAAGTCTTTAGAATGGGTAATTCTGGTGCTGTTTGTTTTGTGGATATGCAGGACGTCCATCAGAGTGGGGTTTAACAGTGCCCTGTATACCAGGCACAGATCTCCCCTCAAAAGCTTGTAGGAGACAGAATACAGGGATAGAGCCTTGAGGCGGTCTGCATAGGGCATTTTACTTATGTCCTGTATTCTTTTAGTGAGGAACCTCTGTGGATGTTCCAATTGTTGGATATGCCTGGCTAGGTACATACCAAAGGGGGCATTGTACTCAATGATAGGTCTGATGAATGTGAAATACAGTGTTACAATGACTTCCTTGGACTTAGATGCCATAACTTTGTTTATAAGTTGCACAATATAGAGTGGTTTTGTTACCACTGTAGACACGTAATGGTCAAGGGCTAGATTACTATATATGTGTGTCCCTAAGTCCCTTCCCCGACTACTGGGTCAACTCTAAGGGGTGTGTTGTCAATATGATAATTACCAGGGATGGATGACTTCCAAAAGGATACTATTACGCATTTCTTGGCATTTAGTTTTTGTCCATGGCTATGACATAAGTTGTTTGTCTGTGTCAGCCCCTCCTGTAGAACATTTATGTCAGTGTGAGATTCAATAACAGCTCCTAATTTGCAATCATCTGCAAATTCAGTCAGCCAGAGACCACTGACATTGGCCTTGACTTCTGAGAAGTAAATGCCAAAAAGGAGCAGTCCAAGGACTGATCCCTGAGAGACTCCACTTGTGACTGATCTCTTTGTAGAGGTGGACTCCCCAATTCTAACTTCCTGGGTCCTGTTTGTGAGCTAGTTAGCTATCCATTGGGTGAAATAGGGGTTTGCATCTAACCTCTTGAGTTTGTCAACAATACCTAAGTGGGGTATTGTGTCAAATGCCTTGGCCAGGTCAAGGTAGGCAGTGTGAAAAATTTGGCCTCATCCATTGCTTTGGTTACCTTCTCAAAGCAGTCCACTAGGTTGAGCAGGCAGCTAAACCTATTAGAGTGAGCCTTGCTTTTTCCGCAGTCAGACCGGTAAGTCTCCAACCTGTCTCTGACTGATTGCCTCCAGCCAGAAAAGCCTCCGTGGTGGTGTTTCTGCAAATTCCCCCTTCCAAACCTTTCTGTTACCAATACCTGCCCGTACTGTATCCGTGACTGACTGTTTGTCTGTCGTTTTGTACAGACACCCGTCCTCTGAATACCTTGTTGGGTCCCTTCCTCTCCTACCCTCTTTTTTACCCCTCCCATCCTACCTACTTCCGACCAAAGTTTTCATAGGGCCCCTTCCTACACGAGCACTATTTTCAAACTGCTGCTTGGTGTCCCTGTCCTTAGGTGTACTCACCAGGTACGTTTATGTTTCTATGTCTGTACTATGAAGAAATTTGGTTTTTAGGTGTAATGCTGCTTATCTATTTTGTTGTAATCAGCCTCCTGAAGTAGTGTAAAGCTAGCATTTATTACTTGTATAAACATATCGCATAACCAGCTGGACTTACTGTTCAAGGTGATAGTGATATTATGTGGGTGCTCTGTTTGTTTTAGTGCCGCATAACACTACGGTAACTGTATACAGTAGAAGTGGCACAGTGCTCTCCACTTCCTTACTGACCTAAAGCATGTAGTATAATTAAGCGTTGCTTAGAACCTAGATGTATTTCTGCTTGAATACTTGGGAAGATGAGCAGGTTTCCCACGTTTTGTAACCTACTGACTGTGTAAAGCTGGCGACTTCTGTGGTGTTGTGTTGATCTTAATGCTTGTTACTAGCTAGAAATAGTTACGGAATACCCCTGGTATTAAGGAATTACTTAAATCCCCATTTAAAACCACCTTTTATTTCTGTAACTGTAGTCTGTGCACACTACTGGAAGCCTGCTTCCTTGTTTAAAGCTAATACCATCTACTGAGCTACTGTTTGCTCGGTATCTGTACATGAAGTACACTTAATATAATCAAATAGGCGGTTGATTCTGAGATATTAGATTTTTTCCGGTGTATCACTGCTTCCTGTGTTAAGAATTGGCTGCTATTTTACCTACTTGTTGCAGATGTAAATGCTATGTCCTAGAAGTGGCTATTTTGGGATTTGGTAGCGCTCACAAGCTAAAATAAACAGAGCCAAATATCCTAAAGCTGTTAGAGGAAGCAGAGTGCTGTAGCTGCCGGCAAGAATTCCTCTGAATTTCTTATTACTGCCTATCTTACAATCCAAATAGGCAATTATTAACACTATCTCAAGCAGAAAGAGGTCATTAAGACACCACTTGCAAGTTTCTTAGGAACCTTGAATGACTATTCGCAAGAATATCTTGCTGACTGTTTGCCAGGGTGTTTTTAACTAGCTGCAAAGTAGTAAAGATAGATATTTACAGTTATTTTACCTTACTAGTCTATCAATTGTGTTTTCAACTGTATTGCTTCTGTATATTACAATGTTTTTCTTTTAATATCTTATTTCAGCCCTAATCTCTTCTCTGACTTCTTACCCCAGGCGTGCAACAAACGGGACTTTTGAAACCCTGCCGATACTGTTGAATCCTACCACCTTTCAACCTCCCAACTTACTACGAAATGCTGACCCAGTCCAAATAGTCACCTTTCAACCTCCAATGGCCATTGCAAGCTAACATGTATGTTCCTACTGAATAGAGTTGCTGACCATTACTTTGAACTGGCCAAGTGTTTTCATTTTGACTGATGTTTACCTGCCTATAGAACAGGGATGCCAGCAGCTCACATAATCCTGCCCCATAGCTTCCCTGGTGCTTCTTATAACCTCACTCCTCTCTAGCCTTGCTCTTAAAATACCTCTTACCTTACCTCACTCCACATCTATGGTGTATGAGCTTCTGCCTGCTGGTAAGCAGCTAAACTTATTAGAGTGAGCCATACTTTTTCTGCAGTCAGACCGGTAAGTCTCCAACCGTTCTCTGACTGATTGCCTCCAGCCGGAAAAGCATCCGTGGTGTTGCTTCCCACTCCATTCGCCCTGTGGGCTCACTTTGCTCCCCTACCCTGCCCCCAATTCCCACCCGCCCCTGCTACTCCTACACTTATTGTAGCCTCAAGTCCCCTCCCCTTCCAATCAACCAATCCAGTTACATATCATCATTATCCCCTCCCTTTCACCTCCTCCAATAATTAATCACCCCCTCCCCATTCCAACCCATAAGGTCCCATAGTCATTACTATACTCCACCCTGTTACCGTCTAATAGCCCCCTATAATCCTACTTCCTCATCCACACATACCTTCCAGCCATTCACGTATATCTAAATCACACTATGTCTCCTCCACTGTCTCAAATCCTTCTCTCTCTCACCATACTTCTAATTCCTCTATACCATGCTACCTCTTATTCCTCTCACAAACTACCCCTTCTCTCCTATCCCCCAACATCTCCACCAACTTCCATCCTAACCCCTCCAATCCCACTTTCACACCCTATCCTCCTCTCTACTTCACCCAAACTCATTTCACTACATCAAGCTAAATTTTTTCCCTTCCCAATAAAATGCCAAATACCTAAAGCTATATTACACAGCCCACAAAACTCAATGAATAAACCTAAACCCCTGTCCCATTCCCTTTTAACTACTTATGCTTAGCAGGTGACATACATCCCAACCCAGGCCCTACTACCAGCAACATTCCAACTCCCCTTACTGCTACCAATATTACCAACCATAAACTTCTCAAACTCCTAACCATCAATGCCCAGAGTCTAAAAAAAACAAAATAGCCCACTTCCATGCCTGGCTATACCATACCCTTCCTGACATAGTAGATGTCTCACAGACATGGCTAAAACCCAATATTTCTGACTTGGAAGTCCTTCCCCCTGGATTTCAAGCTCTCAGATATGGCCGCCTAAACAGGAAAGGGGGAGGAGTAGCCTTAATCTACTCTAGCCTACTCTCCTTCACTCCCTACCAAAACCATATTCCTCAATTCAACAATGCCAAACTAGTCATAGGAATACTCAAAATAAATAACTATAAAAGCATTTGCATTATAGCCCTGTACACCCTCCCCCCGGAAATAATACTTCTACACTCAAAGACATTCTACTATGGGCCTCAACCAAAATTACGCTTGAGACATACATCCTAGGAGATGTAAACATTGACTGGAAAAAAATTTATAGCAATAATCCCACCATCTAAATCAACCTATTTAATTTCAGTCAACTTACAAATACCATTACCAGACATAATAAAAACAACCCCCCAGGCTCCATACTTGACTGGATCCTAGTCTCTCACCCAAATAAAATCTCCCATAAGGGCACCTTACCAGACTCCATTAGTGACCACTTGCCAGCTTTCATCCATAGAGCAACCCCCACCACTCCTCACCAACACCAATATATCCACACACGAAACCTCACAATCTTTAAGCCCACAACTTTCTCTAATTCTCTCAAACTAATAAACTGGGACAATCTAAAAACTCTTCCTCTAGACCATGCCGTTGAATTTTTCAACTCAACCTTCTTAGATACCCTTAACTCCCAAGCCCCTCCTAGAACAAAACGTATAAAAACCAATTCAGCCCCTTGGCTTACTAAAGACACCAAAATACTTATGCAACAAAGGGGCAAGACCTGGAAAATTTACCATCGCAATAAGCACCCTGACACCCTTCTTAAATATAAACAACTCCATAACCTAGCCAAAAAACATATTATACAAGATAAAAAAATCCTACTATGCCAAACTCCAATCAAATAACTCCAAAAACCCCAAACAGTTCTGGAATTCCATCAACTCTCTTCTCAACCCAGGTACCAAAACAAATCCTTGCCCTGACAATAGTAAGTTTGACCCAGAAATAGCCACACTATTCAACTCCTTCTTTACGAACTCCATAGCAGAACTAACCAAGACTTTCCCAAACAACAACTCCTCCCCCCTACTCAAACCCCCTCCCCAACCTACCATCCCTACCTCTTAACTAAAACCCATTTCCACATCATACATAAAAAAACTCCTCTCTAAGCTTAAGCCTTGCTCCAATGCCCCTGACAACATGCCCTCACTCTTTCTAAAACTTGCAGCAGATGGCATCGCCATCCCCATTAGAATTCTCATTAACAGATCCATGTCCCCAAACTGTGGTGTGCAGCCTTTATCCTACCCCTCCACAAAGGAGGCAAAAATAATAGCATCTCCAACTTCCGGCCCATAGCCATTCTCTCACCTATTTCAAAGATACTCGAAAAAAGCATCCACCTCCAGCTCATGCCTTTCCTTACAAATAACCAACAACTCCTTACCCCAACTCAACGTGGATTCCATCCTGGCCACAGCATAATAACTGTTCTTCGCTCTTTCCTAGACATAGTAAACCATGTCCGTGACTCTGGAGAACTAGTATCCAGAGTCCTTCTTGACCTCTCCAAGGCCTTTGATACTGTCTCCCATTCCCACCTCCTAAACCACCTTTCCAATCTTAATCGCTCACACAACACCCTTACCTGGTTCAGCAGCTACCTCTCTGACTGATAGGTGGTGAAATGGAAAACTGGCACCGCAACCTTCCTTCCAACCCCAACCGGAGTACCCCAGGGATCCATACTCAGCCCAATGCACTTGAACATCTTTATTAATGAATTCCACGCAGCCATTCCTAACACTAAGATAGTTCAATATGCAGATGACTCAACCTTAGTTTGCTCTGCTCCTAAACTCCCCGAACTCCAAACAAAAACTCAAACTGCTTTTTCTACTACTGAGAACTGGATGCCTCAAAATCACCTCTCTCTAAATGGCACCAAATCCAAAATTCTACTATTCTCTCCCTCTAAATCTCTCCCTCTTGACAAAACCTCCTTCAATATTATCAATCATGCCAACTCCACTATAGAAGTTGTTCCTTATAATAAACTTCTTGGGGGTCACTATTCAATATTCAGCTAAATATTAAGAAAACACATCAGACACTTGGCATGCTGTATAGAAACTCCCACTTTCTCTCCCCTTCCACAAGACCCTCACCACTACCTACTTACTACCACCTCTGATGTATGATGCCCCCCTACTAACCAACCTACCTTCCTCTATCTCTTCTAAACTGGAAACCTGTTACAACAAAATCTCAAAGTTCACCACCATGTCCAAGATCTCTACCCACCACTGCATACCTCTCTACCAACTGCAATGGCTAGAACTTCCCAACTACCTGGACTACCTCCAACTCACTACAGCCCACAAACTTATTTTTAAGCCTACTAAGTGCCCTGCACTAACAGGTCAGCTTCTTCTGTCCTTTTCCTTAGCCAAAAAATGGAAATCTCTTCCTCCTTCTCTAAGAATTTCTGAAAACTTTGATCACTTCAAAACCCAGCTCCATTCTTATCTCTCTAATAATAGGAAATGCAATTGTACTCTACCTACCTAATCATGCCTAATACATGCATACATCCATACAAATAAAGTATCTTTCCACCTTACCCAATAGAAGATCAGTCTTACTTACTGTTTTCTTACAAATGTGACTTTAATAACATTCTCACATGATTTAAAACCTCAGTACTATGGTGATTCTGTACTACTGTTCTCTAATGTATAAACATGTAAATATGCATTGTATATTATACTATGTTGCTGTTTTACTTTACTTATGTTTAACTTTATAACATGTACTACTTGCTTAACTATTACTATGTCTACTATGTTTTATGGAGCTTTTCTCCCCGGGCCTCCACTGAAAATGGGCTTCTTGAGCCCAGTGGACCTCCCCGGTCATCAACTGGAAATAAATAAATAAAAATAAAATCTTCCCTTGATGAAACCAAATTGGGTTGGGTTCAGTGTCTGGAGGTTTACTATATATTGATCATTTCCATGATAATTCTTTATATGGCTTTACATATAAGACTAGTGAGATTTTATGGGTCTGTAGTTTTCAGGGTCTGTGAGACCCACGGTGGTGGTGCTGCGGTAGCATTGTCACCTCACAGTAAGACGCTGTCCAGTTCGATTCTCAGCTAGAGTGTCTTCTGCGTAGAGACATGCGTGAATGGGTGTACCTTCATTGAAGGCTGTGCATCAGGGCTGGTAACTCGGCACGTAAAAATCAACTACCAATCATTAGCGGACCGGAGTTCTGCTGTGGCGAACCCTAACCAGGAAAAGCCAAAATACACAAACCAGTGTCCAGGGTCTGTAGATGGCCCACCTTTGTACAGAGGGATGATTGTTGCTTTTTCCATTCATGAGGCACAAAGCCTGTTTGGAGGCTACAGTTAAATAGTAATTCCAGAGGCCCTGATAGGTCATGTTTCATGCTATTTAGAAGGCATCCTGGCATACTGTCTGGGCCCACTGATGCAGTGTTCTTGGTCTTAGAGAGAACATTAAGGACCTGTTCCCTAGCGATAGTAGGGGGACTTTTATTTGATGATATTTTCTGAGGGAAAGTTGAGGGGGAAAGTTGGAGCTGAATTTATCAGCCTGGAGGTTTGCTATGTCTTCTGGCTCAGTATAGGTGGCTCTATTTACAATGAGTTCTGCATACAGTTGTGCATTGGCTTTGAGGTTACTGACATAGCTAAAGAATGCTTTGTAGCTGTCCTTGGCCTGGTAGGCCAAACTTAAGTCAAATTTGGCTTTGGCAGACTTTATTTGTCCTCTGAGTTGTTTGTTTAGTTTGAGGACAGCGCTTTTATCCTGGTGGGTGCTGCACCTCCTAATTTTTGCCATGATTTTCTTCCTCCTGTTGCACAGTCCATTCCTTTTGTGATTCTACCAGGATGGCTTGTTTTTTGAGTTAGTTCTGTACTTCTTGCTGTTGAGTACAGCTGCCTCTATGCAGCTATTAACATGCTTGTACAGGGTTTCTGTGAAGGGGACTTAAAATTTTGCCAGGTTCTCACTTAATATCAGGAGGTTAGCCTTAGAATAGTTTCTGAATATTCCAGGTTTAGCTGGGGATCCAGCTTTTAATTTTACTTCAAAGGAGACCATTTTGTGGTCAGACATTAACAGGGAAGGCATTACAGTAGGGGGTGTGCAGCAAATACTACACCCCTTAGAATGACACCAGAAACTAAGCCAAGTATTAAAGTCAATCACCTTTTCTTCGTGTTATGGCATCATCCTTGGAGAAGGTAGAATGCTGCTGAATGCTAGACTCATACCAGCCTGAGACACGTATTACGAGAGCTCCATGAAGTCTCTCTTAATATAGTCTAGGGAGGTATGTCTCAGGTCATTTACTCCCACATGGACTATGACTCAGTCATATTGGTAAATGTTGTCTAATGATCTGAGTGCATGTGTAATGCAGCAGATCCTAGCTCCTGATAAGCAACTGACCATAACTTTCTCCTTACTCAGCCTGGTGAGAGGGACATCAGTGTGTCTCGATGGAGTCGCCAATGACTAAAATGTTGGACTGTTTGGTGGCTTGCCTTATGGACTTAGAGGTAGAGGCTCCATGAGATGTAGTTCTATGTGTTCATGTGGGTGTTGTTTTGAAAGAGCATATTTGGGGCCGCTGAGAGTATTTGTTATGTATACTTCATCTAGGAGGTCTTTGTGGTTTAGGAAGGTTACATGTAAGTGCCCCAGCATATGTGGGTCAATATGTCTGCTTTGAATTGTGCATAATGGGTGCAGTGTGAGCACTACTGACAACCTTATTGACATTAGGAGTACTTTTTTGTGAGTTCTTTGCCTCCAGTGACATTGTGTAAATACATCTCTCACATACCATATGAGTTTGTTTGAAAATTAAGTGGTTGTCAGTAAACATGAGGCAATTTCTACAATGCCTCAGGATGCCCATTTCCACCAAGTCTGTCATAGAGACAGTAGGAAGTTCATATCCATGGTAACATACCCTTTTTTATTGATTATACAGTTGGAGTGACAATATCACTCACTGTCAGGACTATCCAGTTTGCAACTTTGTGAAAAGTGCTTGTCACTGCAAACTAGTTGTCCTGTGTGCAACTAGGTTTTGGAGAAATTTCAATTGTGCTTTTACAGGAAAAATGTCACTCAAGGTGTCAGAGTCTGTACACAGCACTGCCAAACACTTGAGGGGAAACTAATACATAGACTCTGGAAATTTAAGGATGAAGTATTTAGGCAGATATTCTGAAGTTAGAAACAAATCAAGCAGTACTTACTGAAAACGAAGAATTAGCTTGTCAAGAATGCTGAAAAGAAGGGAGTTGCACGAATGGCAACTGCCTGGCTACTACTAATGCTGGTGTCACCACAGCTTCACTCTGTTGGAATACAATGCTCCTTTGCTTCTTCTCTCACCAGAAGCAAAACATTAGCACCAATCCCAAGAAGAGAAGGAGGCCACAGCCTGTATGGTGATCCACAGTCTTCTCCCAGATGATGCAAGAGACTGTAAGCTTGTAACCTTTTTCTTGTAGGTGCCTTGAATAGCAACCAGATCAATCAGAATGTTAAGCACAGATACTCACTCTCCAACCAGAAACAGTCAGGAATCAATGCACTCTGCTCCTTCTCTCACCAGGACCAGAATATAAGCACAGACTCCAAGCTGTCACCTATAAAGCAGTTATTAGGCTTTCTGGTGATCAGCAGTCTCCAGGAAATAATGTTGGTATACTCCTTCTTTCACCTGGAGAAAACAGAAGCACTAATCCCAAGATGACTACTGAGAGGCAGAATGTGGGCTCTCCAATAGCTGGTGGTCTTGCAGTAGATGTTCAAAGGTAAGATGAAAGAAATGGTTTACCCTAAACACTGCAGTGTACACTTAGCAGTTAGATAATGAAAGTGGGTAACTTAAGTTTTATCTGTCTAAGTGGAAAGCCACTATGTTTAAAAGAGCAAGATAGATTGAAAGGGGCTAGGCACTTTTGCAGTCTGGTACTATGGAATACAGTGGGATGAGCTATAAATTTAAATAGTCGAAGGGGAGTGAGTTCACAAAAAGACAATTTTGTGCTTACTCACATCAGCCAGTGAAAGGAGAGAGGGAAGGAGATATGTGGTCAAATTAACATAAGGGGCAGGCAACTAGAAAGACAATGGTGTTTAAAAACACAACACTAACAGGGTGGCAGGGTGGGAAAAATTCTGTCTGACTCACAAGAGACAGAGGTGTGCTCTCTTTTCAAGTTTTATTATGCAATTAAAAGCAGAATACAAATAAAACACAGTGTAAAGAAAACAAATCACAGTATACAAAACAGAAAAAGGCACTAAAGTAATGCAAAGTACAAGAAATCAAAAGCAAACTAACCTTTCCCTCACAGCAAGCTGTGGCAGAGTCTGTGTGAGCTTTTTCCAATAAAGCATTGAAATGTTTTATTTTACCTCTTAAATAGAAAGTTTAGTTCCTAGTTCCACCTCCTCAGTTCACAGGTGATTAATCTTAACTGACCTCTTTCTAACTTCTGTGCGACTCACAAGATTCAGAGCTGTGGACTCTTTTCAGGTTTTAATATTCAATTAAAAGCAGAGTACAAGTAACACACAGTGTAAAGAAAACAAATCACAAAATACAAAATAGAAAAAAGCAATAAAGTAATACAAAATACAAGAAATCAAAAGCAAACTAACCTTTTCCTCACAGCAAGTTGTGGCAGAGTCTGGGTGAGCTTTTCCAGTAAAGTACTACAGAAGGTTTAGGAGTGTCAACCTGAAGCAACTCATAACACCTCTTCTGAATATCAGACACTTGAGAAGAATCCCACTTAAAGTATTCTATCATTCTGGCTACTGTGTTCCCAAAAGACAACTCCTCCAAAGGAGTCTCAGAGCTAATGGTCTCCTTTACATCAGAGCGATAAACCAAAGGAGAAAGCATCTGGGAAGAGGAGGACAAGGACACTTCATCAGACTCTGAATCCTCATCCAAGGAATTGGGTTCCACATGCCTTTTGGAAGGAGTTGAAGTCCAATGGGAATAGGCACAGAAACTCCTTGGGGAGGTTTCAAGGCCATTAAGGCATTAAACAGGCCCTGAGTAAACCCCTGCCATTCCATTTGAAGGTCCTTAAGACATACAGAAGGATGTTTAGTTTTATTTTTTTTTCTTGGTAGGGATGTCAGCCCTAATAAATACTTGAGATTCCAAACCCTGACAGGATTCAATAAAATCACCCAGATCCTTTTTCCTGACCAGAATCTGCAGAATCCCTCTAGAACCCTCTGAGATAATCAACAGTGGCTCCCCCTCAATGTCTGGAGCAGATGCCAGCAAAGCCTCAGAGGATGTGTGAAAGGAAGAATTCTGACCTCAGTTGAGGTCACTGCAGAGGAATCTGATGTCAACACTGGACAGCCTATCACCTGCTTTTAGAGAGATTCCCAATGGAGGCTGGACAGCCAAAGAATCTGGCCAATATGTCTTGGTCTTCTTCTTGCTTAACAATAAACTTCCCCATGCTACCCTGGGCTAACTGTTCTCAAGATAGATGGCCAGGAAAGACAACTGGCTTCTAAGAGTCTTAGGCACAAATGCCTTACAAATACTACAGGAGGTATGGTCACGGGAAGCATCCAAACAAAAGCGACACTGTTTGTGATGATCCTTACGGGGAATCTGCCTGCCATACTGACACTTTGCCTTTTTGGATGACATGAACTCCAGGTAACCAAATGAAAACAAGACCAACAGTAAAAAGAAAAAAAAAGATCCCAACTGGGCATTTATCTGACAGCTAGGAATTCAACACAGCAAAGGGCATTCAGACCAACAAAAGATGATGGTATTCAGACTGAGAGCAAAGATGTTCTGGATAATTGCATAAATATGTCATCTTTTTGCCCTACATCCTGTGCGGGGAGCAAACATGTGATGTACAGCACAAACAAGATCTAAAGGCCTTGGTATACTAGCCAGATATTGGACTATCCTTGGCAGGAGATCCCTAAGGTTAAGAATACTGCAGCTGTGATACAGAAGGATGTCATAGAATTCTTGTATGCTATAAAACTGGCTATCCTTTTTTTTTTGTTTTTTTTAAATTAACTTCATATTACTGGCCCAGCTCCCCAGTGTGCTATGTCCATGTCAGATCTATCAGCTAATCTCCTACCCCCTGGACTTACTCTAGTATTGTTGGGGCTGGTTGCGGATCCTAAGAGAGCCATGGGGTTCTTGGCCATCTTTGCATCCATCTGGGTAGGTCTTTTATATGCCTTATCAACTCCCATCCCTGCCTCCTGCACTCATAGTCTACATCCAAGGGCAGCTCACCTCTTTGGACCACACCTCCCCTTAGGAAACAAAATCATCATCAAACACACATCCCTCCCTGCAGCTCTATCAATCACCCAGGATGCTAATTGAAGCTGGGTCACCTGGGTTGTTTTCAAGGCTTTATCCTCTCAGTGTCACCATAGTGGCTAAGCACTGGCTGCTATCTTGAGGAATTCAATTGGGAAGTTATCAGCAGATGATGAGCATGGTTGGAGACTGTTAATTTTTCTATAAAGTAGGGGCAGGTTTTAAGTTGAAAGGTGGTGTAGTAGTAGGAGTGTGGTAGGGATATTATGGGTATTAGGATTGTTACTGGTAAGGGCAGTGATGATGTCTATGATGTAGAAGTTCAAGTGGGGAGAGGTTAGTTGAAAGATATGGAGTGATGTTTGTCACTGCATGGATTAAGTCTTTGATGAAGGACCAGCACTTTTGGAATTATCTCTATGGCAGATCTGCTGATTATAGTATTTTTTGTCTCTGTTTACCTGTTTTTCTGTAATGTTTCAAAGTTCTTTAAAATCCTCTAGGAGTTTTTGTGTTTTACACATTCACTATTTTTCCAGGTCTTATCTCTGTTATGCATAGGATTTCTAGTATCTGTTAGATAGCTAGGGGACATGGTTGGTTTTAACTCTTTTTCTTTTAAGGGATGCCAAGTTGTTTACAATATTTAAGAACATTGTACTGAATGTGAGGACTGCTTCTTCAACAGGGAGGATTTTTAGAGTAGACCAGTTGTTGGATTGTACAGGTGATTTAAAGATGTCTGGGCTGAAATCTGTGAGATTGCAGGTCCATTTGTAGTTATGTTATTTAACATGATGGGTGATTTACCTACGAGTATAAGTAAAAAGATGGTCACTGAGGGAGTCTGCAAGGGCTCCTGAGGAGGTGTATTTGCAAAGGTCAGAGACTATTATTCAGTGTAGGGTGGAGCTCTTGTCAAAAGATGTCTTATATCTAGTGGGAGAGATGATTCGCTGTGTAAGACCATATTTTGAAAGTTGGAGGTAATGTTTTGCAAGTTAATATTTACAACTCCCAATATGATACTTTTTCACTAGGAACAGTTCATAGCTAAGTACTATCTGCAGACCATTTCAAACCTAGCCAAAAAAAAACTTTACAAAATTAGCCTCTAGCTTCAAGGAAGACAAGACAAGATAGACCAGGAGAGAATTTGACCCTGTCCATCCAATTATCTAGGTTTACCTTAAAGATGGCAAAGGTGCTGCTGTGTTTGACATGTAGTGAAATTTTGTTCCAGAGGTGAGGGATATGTAGTAATATGAATCTATCATGCAAACATGTCTTTTTTATCTGCTGATGAACGTTTAGTTCCTTTACCATAGTATTTGATCTACCATTAGTTCTGTGAAGGAATAGGATATCAATTACGTTTGGATCTTTCATGGCAAGAAAAGCTAAACATAGATCTCCAAGGAATAGTCTGTGAGAGACTAAGTACAGGGAAAGGGCTGCCAGCTTCTCCTGATAACCAAGCTTTTTGAAGCAACTGATCTTTTGTTATTAATCCTTGATGTCTCTCAAGTTGTGTGATATGTTTAGATAAACACGTGCCAGGAGGTTCATAGGTGTGTACTAGGCTAATGGCCCTGGAGCCTTTACAAGCCTAGCCCATAGGATTACCTTGGCATTGTGCCACCCAACCTTAGTTTCCAGCACTTTTGTCAAGTAAAGCCACTGGAGTGATCCCTGGGGTGAATTTTCTATTTCCCATCCACTCATCAAGATTTCTCTTGAAGAGGGCCAGTGAGGTGCTCTGCTTGACATGTATGGGAAGTCTATTCCATAGCATGGGCAGTCTCTGAGTTATGAACCTATCCTTCCAGCATGTTCTGTTGATTGTGGTAATGAGGCTGAGGTCTCTGGAGTATGTGGTGTGGAGGGATTGGGATTTCTTTACATGTAGCATTTCTTTTTTTTTTCAAACATATATTTTTATTGCATTTTCTTCTTTTTTTAATACAAGTAGATGCAGCATTTTTAACAGAGCTGGGTCAGACATGGCTTTGTAAGTCAAGCAGAGATCGCCTCTAAGTAGGCGATATGAGACAGAGAATAGTTGGAGTTTTTTGAGTCTGTCCATATAGGACAAATATTTAAGGCCTAGGATCCTCTTTGTGAGGTACTTTTGTGGCCTCTCCAGTTGTTGCAGGTGTTTAGTGAGGTACATGCCAAATGGGGCACTGTACTCAATGATTGGCCTAATGAGGGAAGAGTAGAGGGAGACAATGACCTCTTTCTTCCTGGATGCAAAACCCTTAGTAATGAGATGTGCCACATAGAAGGACTTTCTGACCACAGTGGCAATGTGGTGGTCAAAAGAGAGGTTGCTGTCAACCAGTGTTTCCAGATGTCTTATAACGCCTTCTGTGTTCAGTGGAATACCATCAATGTGGTAATTCATGGGAACTGGGTTTTTCCCAAAGGGGATGATGACACATTTTTTGGCAGTGAGCTTAAGGTCATGGTTCGGACACCAGTCATTGGTCTCAGTGAGGCCTTTCTGTAGGATGTCAACATCACTTGGGGAGTTAATAATAGCTCCCAACTTGCAATCGTCTGTGAACTTGGTCAGCCAGAGTCCCTTCGTGTTGGCCTGGACTTCAGAGAAGTAGATACCAAACAGGAGAGGACCCAGGACCAAACCCTGTGGGACTCCACTCCTGACTGGTTGGCAGTCTGACTTGGAGTCAGCTACTTTCACACTGTGGGTTCTACCTGTGATCCAGTTAGTAACCCACCTAGTGATATAGGGGTTGATGCCTAGCTTAGTTAGTTTTTCTATGATTCCTGAGTGGGGAATGGTATCAAAGGCCTTGGCCAGATCACGGTAGGTTGTATGAACCACCTTGCCTTCATCCACAGCTCTGGTGAGTAACTCAAAGAAGTTGACCAAGTTGAGCAGGCATGATCTACCCTTCACAAAACCAAACTGTGTGGGATCCAGATTTTGGAGATTCCCTATAGCCTTGTTTATTAGGTCCACAATGATGCGGTCCAAAGCTTTGCATATCAAACTCATCAGGCTAATTGGGTGATAGCTCCCAGGGTCTGTAGTCACTCCTCCTTTGTGGAGAGGGATGACTGTAGCAGTGTGCCATTTGGTAGGGGACAGAGCTTGAGGTGAGGCTGTGATTGAACAAGGAACACAGGTGAGGTGCCAGTTCACTCTGGAGTTCATGTAGAACACAGCCAGGGATATTGTCAAGTCCCATAAGAGCTGTATTCTTGGCCTTGGACAGTGCTGTTTTAACTTGTGCAGCAGTAATACTGGGTGCCTGCCAATCTACTGGTATTGTGACTGGTCCTTTGGGGGGGGGAGCTGGCAATGAATCTGTTGGCCTGTATATTGGCAATATATGGTGGCTCAGTATAGGAGGTACCATTGTGCAGTAGCGCAGAGAAAATCTGGGTATTGCTGTGGAGATTCTTTACATAACTATAGAAGGCCTTGTGGTTGTCTTTACTATCTGCTGCAATTCTGTTTTCTTATCTAACTTTAGAGGATTTGATGAGGGATCTCAACTTTTTGTTCAGGCTGATAAGGGAGTTTTTCCAGTTTTGGGACTTCATCTTATACCGCATCAGTTTCTTCCTTCTATTGTAGAGTTTGTTTATGGCAGGGGACCACCAGATTGGCTTCCTTTTTTTGGAGGAGTGTGTCTTGGTTCTGTTGGGTATGGCAAGATCCATGCATTTGTGTACGTGTTTGTACAGTGCATTGTTGTATGATTCGGTGGTCTTGCAACTATTCTCCATTTGCATGGTTGCCGTGAAGTTAGCCACCTCTGTTTTCAGAAGCCCAAAGTTAGCTTTGGAGAAGGTTTCCATGATGGTTACACCTTTGCGGGGGGTGGGGTGGATTTCCAAGGTAATTAGTTTGTGGTTGGATCGAACCAGGGAGGAGATGACTATTGGTGTAGAGCAATGGTCACCCATGTTATTAATGACCAGGTCAAGGATGTTGCTACCTCTAGTGGGGGTAAGAATGAGCTGGTCCATGTGCATTATATTCAGTAATGGGTCTGATAAGATATGAGTAAAGGGAAATGAAGACTTCTTTGGATCTAGTGGCAATTCCTTTGGAAACTAAATGGGCCAGATAAAAGGCTTTCTGAACTACTGTGAAGACATAATGGTCAAATGATTAGGAATTATCAACAAGAGTACTCATATCCCCAGTAATGGAATATATACAGTACTAAGGGGCTACTGGCAAGGGAGGAGGATTACACTGGCATGTATCTATATTCCACCTAAAACTGTTATAATGAAGCTTAAGAAAATTCTGGGAGAAATAATCAGCTTTCAGCAAGGAATATTACTTATAGGTGGGGACTGGAATTTGGTTTGCAACAGTGAAATGTGTGAGCGGCATAGAAGGGAAAATATAACAAAGTAAGGTAGATTTTTGAAGAAATTTATGAAAATGTTTGGGATAGAAGATGTGAAATTCAGTACTAGTAATTTGGGATGAATTTACATATTATTCTCCAAGATACAAAAACTGGGCTAGGCTAGATAGAATTTATATCTTACAGGAACATGTACATTTAATCGAAGGTCTTCAAATGTACCCAATAACTATTTCAGATCATGGACCAATAATAAGAACATAAAAACGCAAGGTAATGAAATAAAAATGAGACACTGGTGCTTTCCCACTTATCTGCTGGAAAGAGAGAAATTTAAGGAATGGGTTTTGATAATAATTCAGGAGCTATTCCAGAAGATAGAACTTTCTTCTGAAAATATAGCTAGGGAGTAGGATAAAATCAAAATGGAGTTTAAAGCTAGGGTGGAAATAAAGGAAAGTGAGATATGGTTAAGAAGAACAAGAATTATTTAGAGAGACTGACAAAATAGGTGGAATCTCTCAAAACAAAAAAAGGAGCAACTGCAAAATGCTAAACAGAAAATAAGGGATTACCTCGATAATATGCTTGAGTTTAGAAAGATTGCTGTTAAGCAAATGTTTTTTGATAATAATTCTAGCGCACAAAAACCTTTAGCACAATCACTCAGGCAACAGAAAGTGGATAGGGCTGTTGCCAAGCTGATGGTGCCTATAACAAGGAAGATAACAAGAGATCCTGTGGAAGTATTAGAAATACTTCAGAAATTGTATAAACGTTTGTATAAAACAGAGAAATATGGAAATCAAGAAAAGGTATAAATGGAAATGTTTATGGAAGAATTAAATACGTCAAGGTTAGAGGTAGATGAGGCTCAATTGCTAAGAGAGGATAGGAGTAGATGAGATAAAATGGTTATGTATAACCAATCTAAAGGAAAGTCCCCAGAAATAGATGGAAGCTAGGAAGGAAAACATCTGATAAAGATCTGGAAGGTTTTGTTTAACAGTATTTTAAGAGGAGGAGAATTACCAGCATCCTGAAGAAAGCGGTGGTAGCTGTAATGCCTAAACAGGGTAAAAATCCATCTGATCTAGCTTCACACAGGCCCATTTCAATACTAAACCATGATTATAAAGTGTTTATGTCTATAATGGCTAAAAGAATGGCAAAAGTGATACCAAAATTGATAGATATGGATCACTGTGGTTTTGTGGAGGACAGGCAAACATTTGACATCAATAACAGAACACTGATGATCCAGAGGGAAGCAGAATATAAGAAAATGCCACTGTTACTTGGTGGGTCTTGTTGCAGAGAAAGCATTTGACAGAGTATACTGGGACTTCATAAGCAGGGCAATGGAAGCATTTGCTTTCCCTGATACAATTATAAAGTTGATTAGAACTATACATATGAGGGATTGGAGGAGAAAATTAAAGTCAGTGGGGTCCTCTCTGATAATTTCTGCTTGAGTAGAGGAACAAGGCAGGGGTGCCCTCTTTCCCCTTTGTTGTTTGCATTATATTTAGAACCACTGGCAAAGAAAATAAAGGACTCAGAAATTCAAGGATATAATTGGCATGGCAGTCATGAAAAGCTGTCTCTAGCAAAAAATGTATTAGGGATGAAATAAACTGGCTGAATAATGAATATAGTGAAATTTTGCATCACAAAACAAAGATATGCTTAGAGAAATATAAATTCCTGGCCTACTCACTGAAACCTAAATATCTAAGTAATCTTAAAAACAAGACAAAAAGATTAAACAAACATAATCATATCAAAGTGTTATATTCTGATAAGAAAAAAAAGAAAGTATTCAATCTACATGATATAATAGACTAATTCAAAGACCACTTTAGTAAAATTAATCTGAATACAATTAAAATTGAACCTAAAGATAAAATAAAAGAATATATTAATAAAAAATATTAATACTAAACTTAATAAACAACAAACACAAATTATAGATGAACAAATAACATATTCAGAAATCCAATATCATTTTAGTAAACTTAAATAAAATAAAGCACCGGGTAATGACGGAATCATACCAGAACTATATAAAATGATCCCCAAAAGTGCTATTACTCTACTTCACAATGTATATACAAAAGCCAAGAATTAATCAATAATTCCCCCTTCTTGGAAATATACATTTATTATTCCTATTCCGAAACCCAATAAAGATCCAAAATATTGTAATTCCTATAGGCCTATCTCTTTTGTTGAATATAGATTATAAAATGTTTATGAATATATATACTGAAAGAGTAAGACATTTTTACCACATTTAATAGAAGAAGACCAAACAGGTTTTATAGTTATTGAAATACATTTGACAATATTAAAAGAACTTTAGCATTAATTGACTACTCTCAAAGAAAGAAAAAAGATCTGACATTAATAAGCTTAGACATAAGCTCGGCTTTTGATTCTGAAAATTAGGATTATTTATTTACTTTACTAGAATTTCTAAATTTTTCAAAAAAATTTATAAATGTATTAGAATGCTTATATAAAGGGGCACTTGCATACATTAAAATTGGTACATCCATATCATCTAATATTCCTATTGTAAAAGAAACTAAACAAGGATGCCCACTTTCACCTCAGCTCTTTACCATGATAATGGAACAATGGGCAAATGAAATAAGGAAAAATAAAAACATAGAGGGTTTGGATATTAACATTGAAACATATTCCAAAATACAGCTTTTTGCCGATGATGTTCTTGGTACCTCAAAAGGAAATTATTCCTCTTTAACATCTTTATACAATTCCACAGATATCTTTCAAAAAATGTCAGGAATAACCTTCAATGAGGATAAAACAAAAATTCTACCCATCTCTTCAAACAAAAATAAAAAGGGTCAATATTCAGAAATATAAATCTAACTGTGAACAAATCACATATTTAGGAATTATATTAGCTAAAGATATTAAGTCTATAATTAAGCTTAATTATAATAAATGTTTTGAAAACATCCAATCACTTATATCAAGATGGAGCATTATTTTCTTTACAACAGAAAAAAGATTAACTATAATTAAAATGATAATTCTCCCCAAGATTCTATAAGTCATTCAATCTATTATATTACTACCCAACAAATCTTTAATAAAAAAAAACAAATACAATGTTGTTAAATTTTATCTGGACTCCCCCCCCCCAAAAAAAAAACAAGAATAGCCTACAAATACCATTTTAGTAACTGGAATAAGGGAGGTATTACTTTTCCAGATTTAAATTTGTATTCAATTTCCTCTATAATCAAAACCTTATCTCAATTAATTGTCACATCTTACTCAGCCAAATGGAAAAATTATTGGGAATTAATAAGTACAGATTTAATTACAAAACCTCAACCTTACAAAATGGATCTATTAAATAATCCCATGTTATGGATTTTAAAAGATTACTTTACCACTCATGTTACACTAAAATTTCAAACTAACTATATCTTTAACATCTTAACTTTTAAAAAAATTATATATAATCATCTCATTTACAAAGAATGGATTTTTTTTTATCTTTCCTATTGCATATACCCAAGAAGTTTTATCATCTGATACAAATAAAAACATTCTGTTTAAACAGAAACAATTAAAATTCTGGTTTCAAATGATTTCTGATGGAAAAGTTAAAAGTATGGATTTAATTATACAAGAATTCGATCTGGATAAATCTTTATGGTTGGATATACAATTCCTCAGACATTTTCTAATGAATAAACTTGATTTAATACCACCTGCAGTCAGATGGGACTCTCCTATTTTGTTAAACTTTCTGGAATTAACTTTACAACATAAATCATCCTATAAAGGTAAATTTTCTTATATCTATAGAAATATAAGAGAAGAAATATATAACTGCCCAGAAAGCTTCTGGAATTATTATGTTACAGTCAGAAGAGAGCCTCCAACTAAGCATGATAAAATAATTATACTGGAATCAGCATGCAAAACATCTTCTCTTAAATGGAAATTATACACCTGGAGGTTTTTGTATAGATCATTCTATACACCCCAAATTATGAATCTTCTTCTTCTTTTGGCTTTTCCCGGTTAGGGGTCACCACAGCGGATCATCTGTCAGCTCTTGATTGGCAGTGGAGTTTTACGGTGTCGAGTTAACAGCCTGGCCCCCAACCTTCCACAGAAGGCACACACACGTACACACTCACACCTAGGGCCAATTTAGAGTGTCCAATCCACCTACTGCATGTCTTTGGGATGTGGGAGGAAACCGGAGCACCTGGAGGAAACCCACGTGACCACAGGGAGGACATGCAGACTCCGCACAGAAGGCACCCCAGCCGGGAATTGAACTGGAGAACCTTTTGCTGTGAGGTGGCAACGCTAACTGCTGCACCACTGTGGCCACCTCACACCCAAAATTATGAATAAAATCAATAAAAAAGAAAACATATGCAACAAATGTAAGTCTGGGGTAGATATAGACCGGACTCATATGTTTTATGACCGTTCTAAAGTAAAAGTGTATTGGAAGCAAGTTACTCACTTTCTACAAGCTCTATTTACAGACAATTTCACTTTAAACAGATCTATGGTTCTTTTTAACACACCCATACCTAATTGTGTTAAAAAATTAAACTTCTTTTAATATGGTCAATACTTGCTGTGGCTGGAAAAATCATTACAATAAATTGGATTTCAGATTCCCCTCCAACCTTTACAAAATTCAAAAACAGTTTAATTGACTTAAGTAATTATGTAACTTTGACCATTAAATCTCGATTAGCTAGGAAAACACATGCTCTTAATATGTGGGTAAACAGACTGAATTTGTTAAAAAAGGAATAAATTACACCATGAAATGTTACAATTTATCTATTTTAAGAAAAGCTTTTAATGTGGATGTCCTTGTAAATACTTTAGTTGTTGTTTGTTAATAATATGTTAATTGGTTTTAATGTATATTGTTACATTTTTTCCAAGAATGATTGTATGTATATAAAATCAATACAACTGTTATAAAAAAAAGAAAAGCTGTCTCTATTTGTAGATGATATTATTTTATACATGACAAAACCAGAAAGGGACATTACTGTTTTGTGGAACATTTTAAGAGAGTTTCAAATCTTTTCAGGATACAAAATTAGTGAACTAAAACAAAAGCAATAGTGATAAATTATATACCCAAACATGAATTGGTCCAACAATGTCCATATTTATAGGGACATGATAAAATTAAGTATTTAGAAGTAATGATTAGAAATGACTCTATTGTGGCATCTAAGCATATGTGGGAAGAGACTAAACTGAAGATAATATAAAAAACTGAGAAACTGGAGGCTTTGCTATATGGATATGGATAGTAAAATATAAGCAATTAAAATGTTTTAGTCCCTTCTTACACACAGGTCATGCATATTTTATCAACTAGAAGAGAAGCTGTGGAGAGCAAATAAAAAAGATCTGATGGATTGTATCTGGGAAGGGAAGGTGGCAAGGGTCAAGTGGGATAAGCTGATTCTTCCAATAGAACAAGGTGGACTAGGATTAACCAATTTGAGGGGGTATTTTACAGCAACACAGGTAAGGCTCTTATACATAGCACTAGCATAAAACTATCATTCAAAGTGGAAAGGCTTGATGATGATACAGGGGTAAGCTCAAGAAACAAAGAGAGACTGGGATTTTTGATGCAGACTTAAGGAGAATTACAACATCCATACACAATATTCTATTCATAAAACAGCAGGGAGTATTTCAAGAACTAAACCAGCACTGGAATGGAGAAAAGAGATACTGTCAACAGGGATAACTGCAGTTAGAAATACAGACAATAGACCAGAGGGGGCTGGAATTTATTGGAGAAAACTGGCAAAGGAAACAAGGTATTGTGAGCAAATACCTAGGAAAGGGAAAGGTAATAGAATGGGAAGATGTGAAACATTTATTTGGACTGCAGGTTAGATACTGCCTTCCTTATCAAGGATTGATATAAAAGTGAAAGAAATGGGGGTCTTAACGAAAGACCAGCACTGGTAGAATTTTAATAGAATCTAGAACAGAAGCTGCCATTAACAAATGAATAATTAGTACAGCATATAAAATATTACATGATAACTATAAGAATCAATCAGAGGAGCTTAGAAAGGATTGGTAAGAGAGATTGGATAAGCAATTCACAAAGAGACAATGGGGGTTATAGGTTTATCTCCCAAATATGTAACAAAGTCTAGAAGATTTAGGATCTTTGCCTGAAGTGTTTACATAGGTACTTTTCTACACCAAGTAGACGCCAAAGAATTTTTCCTCAGGTGGATAGTAAATGTTGGAGGTGTGACAGGGAAGAGAGAGGCAGTTAGGAACATATTATTTGGGAGTGTAATAGTTGGCAGACTTTAAAGATTCCCTTCAGACTACTCTGTCGGGGATGCTGGGTGAGCAGATTGAATTGACTGGGGAGATGATTTTTTCTGAGCTATGATACAGAATCAGAATTGCGTAGAAACAGTAAAGCCTTACTGAGTCTAATCATGGTGGCTGCCAAAAAAGCAATTACTAGAAAATGGAAATCAAAGTCTAAATCGGCTTTACTAGAAGTAGTGAATATACTAACAGAGAGAAAACAACTGCGATTCCATAATGTTTGCAACTAAAGTGGCGTCGATGTTTGTTTTTCATTTATACAAATGTAAGATTACATATGTCATATGTGATAATTCAATATTTTTTTAGCAAAAAACGAGTACCCAGATCCCTTACAACAGTGTCTGATTGGAGGGATGCACTCCTGTACAGTAAGTGAAACTATTTTGTTTATGAAAAAGAACAATGTTATATTTTTCACATTTAATTTAAGACTATTGTCCTTGCACCAGCTGTTAATATGTTCTAAACCATTGGAGCAACTGTGAGTCTAGCTAAAGATTGAATAACAACACACAGTTTACAGCCATTTTCAAACTTAGTTAACCACAGGCCAGAAGCGTTGGCCTGAAGGTCTGAGAAATCTACCCAAATGGGAGATTGCCTTAGATATCCAATGTAGGGAATCTTCCAGGATGTTTATATTGTCTCCAGGAAGACATACAGAGCAATGATATAATTTTTTTTTTAATTTGAAGTATGAAATGAGTACTTCAGCACTGTGAAATTTGCCAGCACTGTTGTTGAAAGGATTGGGTTTGAATAATTTGGAGTATAGGATGGCAATATTCCTAGCTCTTTTTAGGGTCTGGTCAGTTCTTATGATGTTATATCCGGAGGAAATATTTCACTTTCTTTTATGTTGGACTTTAGCCAGGTTTTGGTAACTGACAGAACATCTGGAGTACATTAAGCTATCCATGCATGACGTTCTGTGATTTTGTTACACATACTATGGACTATGGACTAGAGCTGAGTTGGCCTAATGGGCATAATGCACTATTCTGTAGTTCAGAGGGTTCTGAGTTTGAGACTTGGAAGGGGTGATTTTCCCCCACCATGCCCCAGGATTCCCACTCCTCATTTCTTGATACACTGGAAAATATTAGGGTACAACCTAACACCCTAATAATGGGCAATTTCAACTACCCCACCATTAACTGGGAAAACTACTCATGTACCAACAATTGTGCTCAACTTTTCTGGAATTCATAAATTCCAATGCCTTGGATCAACTTATCCACACCCCCACCAGGGGCAGCAGTATCCTAGACATGGTTATTACCAACATTGGCAACCGGTGCTCCACACCAGAGGTCAATTCCTCATTGGTCAGATCCGACCACAAGCTAATCACCCTAGACATCCTCATCCCTCCCCCACCCCCATTAGGGAAACCACCATAAAAACTTCTACAAAGCCAACTTCACGCTTCTTAAGACAGAAGTGGCAAACTTCACGACACCCATGCTGACAGACAATAGAGGTATGACTGGTGAATCCTACAAAAATGCACTTTATAAGCACTTACATGAGTGCATGGATCATGCAATCCCTCACAGAACCAAGATGCTATCCTCCAAAAAAAAGGAAGCCAATCTAGTGGTCCCCTGCCATAAACAAACTCTACAACAGAAGAAAGAAACTGCTGCAAAAAAGAGTAAAATCCCAAGATTGGAGGAACTCCCTGGTCAGCCTCAGTAAGAAGCTGAGATCCCTCATAAAATCCTCCAAGCTAGTTACGAAAACAAAATCGCCACTGACTCTAAAGACAACCACAAAGCATGCTATAACTATGTCAAGAATCTCAATGACAACACTCAGATCTGCTCCGAGTTACAGCACAATGGCACTAAATATACAGAGCCAACTGATATTGCCAACATCCTGGCAGATAGGTTCAGTGCTAACTTTACCCCCCTGTCATCCCCTAAAGGGCCCATCTCTATACCGGAAGAATGCAAAGTTCCTGTAACCATGGCTGCACAGGTAAAAAAACACACTCTCCAAAGCCAAGAACACAGCATCCATGGGACCTGACAACATTCAAAGCTGCATTCTAAATGAACTACAGAATGAACTGGCACCCCACCTAAGTACCATGTTCAATCATAGCCTCACCTCAGGCTATGAGCCCACTGAATGGCGCACAGTGACGGTTATCCCACTCCACAAAGGGGGAGCCACCACGGACCCCAGAAACTACCGCCCCATTAGCCTGATGAGCCTGGTCTGCAAGGCTATGGAATGTATCATCATGGAACTTATAAACAATGACAGTGGTAATCTCCAAACTCAGGATCCCACCCAGTTCAGGTTTGTAAAAGGCAGCTCATGTCTCCTAAATCTGATGGACTTCTTTGAAGCGGTCACCAAAGCCGTACATGAGGGTAAGGTGGTTCACACAGCCTATCTAGATCTCGCCAAGGCTTTTGACACCATCCCCCACTCTGGAATTATAAATAAACTCACTAAACTAGGTATAAATCCCTGTGTCACAAGATGGTTTGCCAACTGGCTCACTGACAGAACCCACACTGTAAAAGTAGCAGACTCCACATCCAACGTCAGACCAGTGACAAGTGGGAGTACCACAGGGTTCAGTCCTGGGTCCTCTCCTGTCTTGTTTGGTATCTACTTCTCTGAATTACAGGCTAACACAGAAGGTCTTTGGCTAACGGTTCACAGATGACTGCAAACTAGGAGCCATAGTCAAAACTCCAAAAGATGTGGACATCCTACAAAGGGGCCTCACTGAGACAGATGCCTGGTGTCAAAGCCATGGCCTCAAGCTCAATGCCAAAAAGTGCATTGTCACCCTTTTGGTAAAAACTCTGTACCCATGAACTACCACATAGTTAGTAGTCTACTTAATACAGAAAGTGTGATGAGACCTTGGGACACAGGTGGACAGTAGTCTCCTTTGATAATCACATTGCCACAGTAGTCAGGAAATCCTTCTACGTGGCACACCTCATCAGAAAAGGTTTCTCATCCAGGAAAAAAGATGTCATTGTTCCCCTCTACTCGTCACTCATTAGACCCATTATAGAGTCTAAATGTTTTAGTCCCTTCTTACACACAGGTCATGCATATTTTATCAACTAGAAGAGAAGCTGTGGAGAGCAAATAAAAAAGATCTGATGGATTGTATCTGGGAAGGGAAGGTGGCAAGGGTCAAGTGGGATAAGCTGATTCTTCCAATAGAACAAGGTGGACTAGGATTAACCAATTTGAGGGGGTATTTTACAGCAACACAGGTAAGGCTCTTATACATAGCACTAGCATAAAACTATCATTCAAAGTGGAAAGGCTTGATGATGATACAGGGGTAAGCTCAAGAAACAAAGAGAGACTGGGATTTTTGATGCAGACTTAAGGAGAATTACAACATCCATACACAATATTCTATTCATAAAACAGCAGGGAGTATTTCAAGAACTAAACCAGCACTGGAATGGAGAAAAGAGATACTGTCAACAGGGATAACTGCAGTTAGAAATACAGACAATAGACCAGAGGGGGCTGGAATTTATTGGAGAAAACTGGCAAAGGAAACAAGGTATTGTGAGCAAATACCTAGGAAAGGGAAAGGTAATAGAATGGGAAGATGTGAAACATTTATTTGGACTGCAGGTTAGATACTGCCTTCCCTTATCAAGGATTGATATAAAAGTGAAAGAAATGGGGGGGGGGTCTTAAACGAAAGACCAGCACTGGTAGAATTTTAATAGAATCTAGAACAGAAGCTGCCATTAACAAATGAATAATTAGTACAGCATATAAAATATTACATGATAACTATAAGAATCAATCAGAGGAGCTTAGAAAGGATTGGTAAGAGAGATTGGATAAGCAATTCACAAAGAGACAATGGGGGTTATAGGTTTATCTCCCAAATATGTAACAAAGTCTAGAAGATTTAGGATCTTTGCCTGAAGTGTTTACATAGGTACTTTTCTACACCAAGTAGACGCCAAAGAATTTTTCCTCAGGTGGATAGTAAATGTTGGAGGTGTGACAGGGAAGAGAGAGGCAGTTAGGAACATATTATTTGGGAGTGTAATAGTTGGCAGACTTTAAAGATTCCCTTCAGACTACTCTGTCGGGGATGCTGGGTGAGCAGATTGAATTGACTGGGGAGATGATTTTTTCTGAGCTATGATACAGAATCAGAATTGCGTAGAAACAGTAAAGCCTTACTGAGTCTAATCATGGTGGCTGCCAAAAAAGCAATTACTAGAAAATGGAAATCAAAGTCTAAATCGGCTTTACTAGAAGTAGTGAATATACTAACAGAGAGAAAACAACTGCGATTCCATAATGTTTGCAACTAAAGTGGCGTCGATGTTTGTTTTTCATTTATACAAATGTAAGATTACATATGTCATATGTGATAATTCAATATTTTTTTAGCAAAAACGAGTACCCAGATCCCTTACAACAGTGTCTGATTGGAGGGATGCACTCCTGTACAGTAAGTGAAACTATTTTGTTTATGAAAAAGAACAATGTTATATTTTTCACATTTAATTTAAGACTATTGTCCTTGCACCAGCTGTTAATATGTTCTAAACCATTGGAGCAACTGTGAGTCTAGCTAAAGATTGAATAACAACACACAGTTTACAGCCATTTTCAAACTTAGTTAACCACAGGCCAGAAGCGTTGGCCTGAAGGTCTGAGAAATCTACCCAAATGGGAGATTGCCTTAGATATCCAATGTAGGGAATCTTCCAGGATGTTTATATTGTCTCCAGGGAAGACATACAGAGCAATGATATAATTTTTTTTTTTAATTTGAAGTATGAAATGAGTACTTCAGCACTGTGAAATTTGCCAGCACTGTTGTTGAAAGGATTGGGTTTGAATAATTTGGAGTATAGGATGGCAATATTCCTAGCTCTTTTTAGGGTCTGGTCAGTTCTTATGATGTTATATCCGGAGGAAATATTTCACTTTCTTTTATGTTGGACTTTAGCCAGGTTTTGGTAACTGACAGAACATCTGGAGTACATTAAGCTATCCATGCATGACGTTCTGTGATTTTGTTACACATACTATGGACTATGGACTAGAGCTGAGTTGGCCTAATGGGCATAATGCACTATTCTGTAGTTCAGAGGGTTCTGAGTTTGAGACTTGGAAGGGGTGATTTTCCCCCACCATGCCCCAGGATTCCCACTCCTCATTTCTTGATACACTGGAAAATATTAGGGTACAACCTAACACCCTAATAATGGGCAATTTCAACTACCCCACCATTAACTGGGAAAACTACTCATGTACCAACAATTGTGCTCAACTTTTCTGGAATTCATAAATTCCAATGCCTTGGATCAACTTATCCACACCCCCACCAGGGGCAGCAGTATCCTAGACATGGTTATTACCAACATTGGCAACCGTGCTCCACACCAGAGGTCAATTCCTCATTGGTCAGATCCGACCACAAGCTAATCACCCTAGACATCCTCATCCCTCCCCCACCCCCATTAGGGAAACCACCATAAAACTTCTCCAAAGCCAACTTCACGCTTCTTAAGACAGAAGTGGCAAACTTCACGACACCCATGCTGACAGACAATAGAGGTATGACTGGTGAATCCTACAAAAATGCACTTTATAAGCACTTACATGAGTGCATGGATCATGCAATCCCTCACAGAACCAAGATGCTATCCTCCAAAAAAAAGGAAGCCAATCTAGTGGTCCCCTGCCATAAACAAACTCTACAACAGAAGAAAGAAACTGCTGCAAAAAAGAGTAAAATCCCAAGATTGGAGGAACTCCTGGTCAGCCTCAGTAAGAAGCTGAGATCCCTCATAAAATCCTCCAAGCTAGTTACGAAAACAAAATCGCCACTGACTCTAAAGACAACCACAAAGCATGCTATAGCTATGTCAAGAATCTCAATGACAACACTCAGATCTGCTCCGAGTTACAGCACAATGGCACTAAATATACAGAGCCAACTGATATTGCCAACATCCTGGCAGATAGGTTCAGTGCTAACTTTACCCCCCTGTCATCCCCTAAAGGGCCCATCTCTATACCGAAGAATGCAAAGTTCCTGTAACCATGGCTGCACAGGTAAAAAAACACACTCTCCAAAGCCAAGAACACAGCATCCATGGGACCTGACAACATTCAAAGCTGCATTCTAAATGAACTACAGAATGAACTGGCACCCCACCTAAGTACCATGTTCAATCATAGCCTCACCTCAGGCTATGAGCCCACTGAATGGCGCACAGTGACGGTTATCCCACTCCACAAAGGGGGAGCCACCACGGACCCCAGAAACTACCGCCCCATTAGCCTGATGAGCCTGGTCTGCAAGGCTATGGAATGTATCATCATGGAACTTATAAACAATGACAGTGGTAATCTCCAAACTCAGGATCCCACCCAGTTCAGGTTTGTAAAAGGCAGCTCATGTCTCCTAAATCTGATGGACTTCTTTGAAGCGGTCACCAAAGCCGTACATGAGGGTAAGGTGGTTCACACAGCCTATCTAGATCTCGCCAAGGCTTTTGACACCATCCCCCACTCTGGAATTATAAATAAACTCACTAAACTAGGTATAAATCCCTGTGTCACAAGATGGTTTGCCAACTGGCTCACTGACAGAACCCACACTGTAAAAGTAGCAGACTCCACATCCAACGTCAGACCAGTGACAAGTGGGAGTACCACAGGGTTCAGTCCTGGGTCCTCTCCTGTCTTGTTTGGTATCTACTTCTCTGAATTACAGGCTAACACAGAAGGTCTTTGGCTAACGAAGTTCACAGATGACTGCAAACTAGGAGCCATAGTCAAAACTCCAAAAGATGTGGACATCCTACAAAGGGGCCTCACTGAGACAGATGCCTGGTGTCAAAGCCATGGC
Organism: Protopterus annectens; assembly: GCF_019279795.1. Taxonomy (NCBI): domain Eukaryota; kingdom Metazoa; phylum Chordata; order Ceratodontiformes; family Protopteridae; genus Protopterus; species Protopterus annectens. Next base: position 1,340,342,921 of record NC_056732.1, read on the forward strand.
CTCAAGCTCAATGCCAAAAAGTGCATTGTCACCCTTTTGGTAAAAACTCTGTACCCATGAACTACCACATAGTTAGTAGTCTACTTAATACAGAAAGTGTGATGAGACCTTGGGACACAGGTGGACAGTAGTCTCCTTTGATAATCACATTGCCACAGTAGTCAGGAAATCCTTCTACGTGGCACACCTCATCAGAAAAGGTTTCTCATCCAGGAAAAAAGATGTCATTGTTCCCCTCTACTCGTCACTCATTAGACCCATTATAGAGTACAACGCCTCTTTTGGTATGTACCTCACAAGACCTCTACAACAACTGGAAAGGCCGCAGAAATACCTCACAAAGAGGATTACTGCCTCAAACAGATGCCCTACGCAGACTGTCTAAAAAAACTGCAGCTTTACTCCGTCGCATATTGCCTACTCAGAGGTGATCTCTGCCTAACACACAAAGCTATGTCAAACTCAGAGCTTTTGGACATGCTCCACTTAAAGTAATCTCAATCCCTCCGAGCTACACGCTTTAGGGCCCTAAACCTTGTCACCACAATAAACAGAACATGCTGGAGGGATAGATTCCTGTCCCAGAGACTTCCCATACTCTGGAACAAACTACCTAACTATATCAAACAAAGCTCCTCATTAGCAATCTATAAGAAAAATCTTGATGACTGGATGGGAGATAGGAAATTCACCCTGGTAATCACTTCTGTGGCTCTTCTCAACAGTGGCACAGGAAAATAATTTTCTTGTGTGGAGAAAGCTAGGGTACCTTTTGGCTAGGCTTATATAGGCCCGAGGGCCAATAGTCTAGTACCTACGTATGAACCTATAAACCTATAATGAGGCTATGTTTAGTTTTTATTTTTTGGGTGGGGAAAGTGGGTATTGTAACAGTGGGGTGGGAGATGATTTGCTAGGTGAGTTATGGTGATTGATAGGACCTGTGTTTGGGGGGATGCCTCCATACTGAGATATTTTTTGAGTTTAAGTAAGATAGGGATATTCTTTTAGAGTCTATTTTTACTTTTTTTTTTAGGTTTGAACAGGTGTGATGGTATTCAAAAATTCTATATTTGTAGTAGAGGTTGGCAGAGTCTTTGACTAGGTATGGTGTAGTTAAAGTTTGGAAATGGCATGTTGGTTGGTTAGCTGATTCTCTGTGTGAATGTTGTATGGTAGTCTCTAAGGTTCATAGGTTAGTACTAAGCTAACTGCCCTTGCAAGCCATTTTAAGCCTAGCCATTTATACCTTGTGAGACTCAAACCCTGCACCTTGTGTTTGTAAGGCAAATTCCTTAACCATCAGGCCACCGTTCGAACCCCTGGTGACACAGTATAGTCAGAAGCAGAGTTATGTGGAGTATCTTTGCAACAGAGTCAAAAGGATAAGAAATTAGATACTAAGGTGGATTAGAATTACAGATGAGAAGAGGGAAGGAATAGTGGGAAGATTTGTGTATGGGGAGGACACAGCTATAAGTGGAGTATGTCTAAGAAGAGTATGAGTAAGTGTGTTTGGCTGGAGGGAGACATGGTGACAGACAATTAGAAGCAATTGGAAGGAAAAGAAGGATTTGCTGTGTAGTTCAAGCATTGGTGTGGTTATATGTGAGGTGGGAGAGGAGAATAGTGTCTGTGTGGGGGTAGGGAGGTGATTGGTAGTTTGACTAAGTGAGGGAGGACAATTTATATGTAGAGTGTATACAACAGGGAAGAGATAAGCAGCTGTTTTATGTGGAGAAATAGAGGTGATTGGTCAGGTGGGTGGGGGTGAAATTTTGGTTTAATAAAAGAACATCATGGGTGGGTGGGTATTATAAGTACAGTAGGGGTGCAGAGTAAACCTGAGTAGAATGAAAGCAAATCCAGTGCCAGTGACTCAAAATGTCTTCCAGAAACAATCAGTTTAAGAGACACTCTCTTCAAGCTTGTGGTAAGTTCATGCTATTATTTAGGGATTACTGCCTTTCTAGCTTGGATTAGGAGAGATTTTAATGGAAAGTTTTGTACACTTGGAAAGGATTCCACAGTTTTAAGAAAGTACAGCTGTGTACACTTACCATAAATGTAGATGTTTGAGTGTATTCATTGTTGCAGTCATCACACTTGGGTTATCCTGCCAGTGGTATCCCGAATACCAGAGGCTTAGTATTTCTGCATCGGTTGCTGTTGCTCCAAGACTGATATCAGGTTGTCAGTGGTATAAAATCAGGCAGCTGATGCCATTACATCAGTCTTTCTTGCCCTAACAGTCAGGAGACCCCAAATAGGGAGCTAGGTTATGGTGGAAGAACACCACCAGTAGAAAGTAAATACCAAAAATTCCCTGTAAGGAGGGAGGAGAGAGAGAGAGAGAGAGAGAGAGAAGGGGGATAGAGGGTGGGAAACTAGGACTGCAACAGTGAATACACTCGAACATCTACATTTATGGCAAGTGTACACAACTGTACTATGTTCTTTGTGTTTCACTGTTGCAGTCATCATACTTGGGTTGATTCCCAAAGCTGAAGAAAAGGGTAGAGGCAGTCAAGAAAACTGGGTGTTGGCTAGGATGCCCTGCAAGACTGCAGTGGCAAAGACTGCTCTGGATTTGGAGAAGATAGGCAGGTGGTAATGCTTGGTGAAGATCTGAACAGAAGTCCATGTTGCAGCCTCCAGGATGTCCCTGGTGGGGACCCGTCTGAGAAAAGCTGCAGAGGTGGAAGTTGACCTGATGGAATGCATCCTGACCCCCTCTTTGGGGCCGGTTTCCTGTGTTGTTTGTAGTAGAAATGGATGCAGTGTGCTTTCTATTTGGAGACTGTTTGTTTGGATATCGCCTTTTCCCTCTGCCCCTGCTGTGAAGCTGACTAGGAATTAGTTCGTTTTTCTAAAAGATTTATTCCTATCCAGATAGAATCTGAGCTGTCTGTGCACATCTGGAGAGTGCAGAATCCTTTCCTCCTTGTTTTGTGGATTAGGGAAAAAGGTGGGCAAATGAATGGATTGGTTGAGAGCCACACTGAATACCACTTTAGGCATGAAGGATAGGTTAGTCCTGAGGGAGACCCTGTCAGCTTGGAAAATTATGAAGAGCTCTACAGCCATGAGTGCTTGTATCTCTGAAACTCTTCTAGCTGAAGTGATGGCCAGAAGCAATGCTGTTTTCCAAGAGAGGAATTTTAACTCTGCTGAAGCTGCAGGTTCAAAGGGAGGGGGGGTAGGGTGAGCTTCTCCAACACAAAGTTAAGGTCCCAAGCTGGGGTAGGAGCTCTTCTGGGTGGCCTTAAGTTGTTAGCCCCTCTTAGGAACTGTTTGATGAGAGGGTGTGAGAAGAGAGGTGGCTCTAAGCTGTAATGACCAGAGATGGCAGAGGCATGAATTTTAATAGAAGAGAAGGACAGACCCCTATTTAGTAGGTCTGCTAGGTAATCCAGGATGAGAGGTAGGGAGGGTTGTGCTGGTTCAGCTCCCTTAGCCTTGATCCAGGTGCAAAACCTTTTCCACTTGTCAGCATAGGATTTTTTAGTGCTGGGGCGTCTGGCCTCACATATAACATCCAGGACTTGTTTGCTTAGGCTGGCAGCTGGAGGAGAGGTCAGGGAATAAGCCAGGCTGTCAGGTTCAGGGTCTGCAATTGTGGATGCATGAATTATCCATTCTTCTGGGTCAGGAGTGTTGGGATCTGAGGTAGGTGCCATGGTGGCAGGGGTGACAGGCTGTGCAGCAGTGGGTACCAGTGCTGGCATGGCCAGTCTGGGGCAATCAAGATTGCCCTTGGGTTTTCCTCCCTTATTTTGAGCAGTACCCTTGAAATGAGTGGTAGAGGGGGAAATGCATAGATCGAGAGATGTATCCATTGGAAGGATAGAGCATCCATTTTCCAGGCCTTGCTGTGAAGTTCCCTGGTGTAGAATTTGCTGAGCTGATGATTGGAGTGGGAGGCAAAGAGGTCCACCTTCAGGGTGCCCCCATTTCTGGGTTACAAGGTTGAAGGTTATGTGGTCTAGCTGCCACTCTTGTGGGTCTAGCAGGTTCCTGCTTAAGTTGTCTGCCAGAGAGTTTAAGGAGCCTGGCAGGAATTGCGCTAGCAGGTGTATTTGCATGGCTGAGGCCGTATGCCAAAGGGTCATGGCGAGCCTGCAGAGAGGATAAAAGTGAGTCCCTCCCTGCTTGTTAGATATACCACATCACTGTGGTGTTGTCTGTTTTGATCACTAGAGGCCACGGGGAAAGTAAGGGTCTGAAAGCTGTCAGGGCATGCTGGGTGGGAGATTGGCCTAAAGGTTAAGTTGTTTACCTTACAGACATAAGATGCAGGGTTTGATTCTCACATGGGGTAACTGGCTAGGCTTAAAATGGCCTGAAAGGGCAAGGTAGACTAGTACTAAGCTATGAACCTATGAACAGCTAGCGTCTCTTTTTGGTTGATGTGCAGATGTAATTGATTTGGGCTCCAATGGCCTTGAATGCACCTGCTGTCCAGGTGTGCACCCCAGGCATAGTCTGATGCATCTGTGGTGAGGGTCTGGGTGGCATGGGGTTGTGAGAAGGGAAGTCCCTTGTTGTGGTGGCATGCTGCTGCCCACCAAAGAAAATCTTTCTTTAGACAGGGTATGATAGTTTCCAGGTCTTGAAAGTGTTGACACCAAAGACTTTTTAGGTACCATTGTAGTTTCCTCATATGCAGTCTGGCATATGGAATGAGTAGAATGCAGGAGGCCATGAACCCTAGAGCTTGCAGGATTTTCCTTGCAGATAACTGGGTTCTGGTAGCTAGTTGAGAGAAGTAGCCTGTCAGGTAGGCTTGTTTTTCTGGAGTAAGGAATGCCATCGGGGATGCCATGTCCAGGCTTGCTCCTAGGAATACAATTTTTTGTGTGGGTACTAGTTTTGATTTCTTTTCATTGATAGTATACCCCAGGGAGGTCAGTAGGTCCTTTACAAAGGTCAGGTGCTGCAATAGCTTTTCCTGACTGTCTGCCTGAATCAGGCAATCGTCTAAGTAGGGGTAAATTTGAATATTTCTTTGTTTGCAAAAAGCAATGGCTGGAGTCAGGCATTTTTTGAAAACTCTGGGAGCAATGGATAAGCCAAAGGGAAGTGCAGAGAACTAAAAGCACATAGATCCTGCCCTGAAACGTAGATATTTCCTGCAAGATTCTGATTGGGATGTGTAGGTAGGCCTCTTTTAGGTCTAGGGTGGCTAACCAAGCATCCTTGGAAAGCATAGGAATAAGCTGCTGGAGGGTGAGCATTTTGAATTTTGCTATCACCAGAAAGGTGTTTAGAATGGATAGATTGAAAATTGGGCACCAGGTGCCCTCTTTTCTGGGTACCAGGAAGAGTCTGGAATAGAAACCTTGGCCTATCTAGTGTGCAGGAGCATGCTGTATTGCCCTCATGGAGAGCAGGGAATGTACTTGCTTTTTGGCCTCTGCCCACTGGTTTGGGGGAAGATCTGGGAACCCTTTTGGGCTTGGCAGTATGTGGAAATAAAATCTGCATCCCTGGGACACTATGTTGAGGACCCATCAGTCGCTAGTAATAGAGGCCCAGTTGTTTGCATGGAAGGAGAGTTTTCCTCCTAGGGGCACAAGCAGGTGGGCAGATGTAAGGGGTGGAGGTGTAAAGTCATTGTGAGTTCTTACAATAAGGGAGTGGCTTAGCACTCCCTGTTTTTGAAGAGGAGGAACTCCATTGCTTACATCTCTGCATTCCCTGGGACTGCTGTCTGGGGGGGGGGGGGTCTGCTTCTCCTGGGTCTTGGCTGAGCTGGCCTGGAGGGGGACGGAAAGGACCAGTGCTTGGAGGGGCAATGCCTACTGAACCTCGGAGACCTCTTCTGCCTTGATGCCAAACAAATTGTCTTTGTTCAATGGTGCGTCCAATGATTTTGATTTGACATGGTCTGGCAAGGTCTGTTCCTTAAGCCAAGTGTGCCTTCTAAGGACAGAACCAGTGACTTCTGCCCTGCAAGATGCTTCTACTGCGTCAAAGCCACATTGCAAGGTGTGCTTTGTAACCTGACTTGCAGAATGCATAAGCTCTTGTAATTCTTTATTTTCTGCACAAGCAGGAAAGGAAGATATTTTTTGTTTGAGGAGTTCCATGGTATTCTGATGCTATTTCAGCATGTGGAACTGACAATTTAGTGCTCTAATAGCAAGAGGTGCAGAGGTGTATACTTTTTTACCCCATCTGTCTAAAGCTCAGGAATCCCTGTCTGAGGGGGTGGCATTCTTAGCTGAGGTTGCTTTAATTCCTTTAGGTCCTTGGGAGATGACCTCTGGGTCAGCAGTAGGATTTTTGAAAAGGAATTTGTGAGTCAGGGACTCTGTAGTACCTGTCAGGTTTCATGGGAGCAGGAGGAAGGGTGTCAGGAGTCCAACTGGATTCCATAAAAACATCATCCACAACATCCAGGACAGGAAGAATGGCTAAAGGTCTGTGCTGTGGTAAATCTAAGAATTCCCTGAATCTCTTTTTTTAACTGAGGATAGTCCTGGCATTCCCATTGGAAATGCTCCCTTAAAGTGTGTAATGTTTCACCAAATGAAAAATCCTTGGGAGGAGAGGCAGAAGGAATGGATTCCTCTGCATCAGAATCCTCATAAGCAGAGAGGGGTTGCATGTCTTCATATTCAGAAACCTCAGAGTCAACGGACTCCTGTTCAGATAAAACTATTGGGGACAAGTCTCTTTTTTCTTTTGGAAGGGGTAGCCTGGCTTCCCCTAATAAGCATAATAAGGTCTTCCGCCATTTTAAGCATTTGCGATTGAGGCATGGAAGCAGGTGCCTGAGGTTGGGTCGTCGTTTTTTTAGGCGTAGTTCATACCCTGGGCCTTAGAAACTTGGTAGTTTTAGAAAGAACTGAAGATGCGAAAGAAGTCTTCGGTTTGTGTCAACTATCGGTAGTGCGAAGAACCCATCCAATGTAGAGACATCCGCAGGATCCCTAGTTGAAGAAGAGTCTCCCGGCATAATGGACTTTGAACAGGTCTCAGTAGCGGCCTGCACATCCACAGAAGCGGGCATCAGGGGTTGCGAAAGCTCCTCACTGTGGACCGGAGAACTGACGACTAGCTTAATGAAAGCATCGTTGGCAGTTTTGGACCTGTGTGGTCTGTCTCTGTCTTTATCCTTATGTTTTTTTGAAAGATCAGTAGTCAGATGGCTTATGAAGCCATATTGGAATACGAGGACTAAGAGTGAAAATATTTAGCTACAATAAGGGCCTGACGATGTATAGTTCTGGCGTTGAACAAAGCACAAAAGCGACAGCGAGTGAAGTCGTGGTCTGGGCCTAAACAGGTGATGCAGTAAGAATGGAAGTCTCAGTGTGGTATTTGCTTTCCACAGGTGAGACAATTGTTAACTTTTTCTGACATCGGTTAGAGCAAGAAAAAAGGATCCCCAATGGGGTACTTAGCTTTAGAAGACTTCAACTTCAACTTGGAAACGAAAACTCAGGTAGCAACCGACTGGCACTTGTGTGAACTGTTTCTGCTTCGGGCACCTCGGCAAGAAAGACTGATGTAATGGTGGCGGCTGCCTAATTTTATACCAATGATAACCTGACGTGAGTCCTGGAGTGACAGCAAATGATGCAGAAATACTAAGCCTCTGGTATTCGGGCTGACTGAGGGCTACCCCTGGCAGGATAACCCAAGTGTGATGACTGCAACAGTGAAACACAAAGAACATAATCACCATATACTTGTGAAAGATTCCACTGTTTTATTTAAATCTCTTTAGAAAAGCAGTATACGAGATGAATTTATATATAGGATGCAATCTGAAGTAGGGTGGGGAATGGCCTCCAGTGCACTTGTTGTCTAGTATCTTTCTAAAATTGAGTTATTAACAAGTAACAGCCAGCAGTGGATAAATACTGTGCAGGCAATTCTTTTGCTGGTTGTAATCATATAGAGAACATTTTAGAAAAACAAAATCTTACATTGGGTGGGAAGTTGGCAGAATGATTAAGGTGTTTACCTTACAGACACAAGGTGCAGGGTTTGATTCTTACATGGAATAATTGACTAGGCTCAAAATGACCCATGAGGTAGTTGGCTTAGAACTGATCAATGAACATCATTTTGTTTTCATCCTTAACTGCCTCTTGCTCCTCACTGAGATGCAGACCCTTGTATGCAGAAATGTATTTGAATCAGTTGGTGAGGTCTTTGAACTTATAAGTTGCTGTTCCAGTGCTAGCAAGTAATGCCTGACAGAGTAGCAATGCTAAAACAAGAGAGAGATGAGTGATGGAGTGCATAGAAAGGACCTAGAATTATGAACATCAGAGTATGTGAGGTGTGGACAGAATGCATAAAGCAAACACTTTGGTGTTAAAGACTAAAAGGTAGAAGCAATAACCAGAAGGGTAAAGCCAGTCACAAGTAAAGTGAATAAAGAAGACTAAATGAGATGACAGAATTACCATCAATGACAGAAAGTACAGTTATGTAAGAACTTATAATAACAGTAGATGTCCTAGTGATCACTGTCTCAGTATTCCTGACATATGGGTTTTCATAGCCGACGTCTGGCTGGGGTGCAAAGATTTTACTTTTTCTAGACCTTACATCCAATGCATGACGTTAGCTCATATGTGATGCTGTGTATAAACACACATATGAGCATGGATCTTCAAACAATCTCCAAGCCAGTAGCCTGAAGGCTAATTTTGTAGTGTTTGGTAAAGGTATGTACAGAGGACCAAGTGTCAAACTCTAGGACTTGGAGTCTATTCCTTTATGAAATGCTACTGAGGAAGTCACTGCCCTAGTGGAATGAGCTTTAAGGCAGGAAAATAAGGTTTTACCATATGAAAATAGCAGAATAAGACATCCTTAGATATCCAAGCTGCAACAGTTTGTTTGGAGACTGGCTGCCCAGCTTAGGATTCAAATGATACAAACAGCTCATTAGTCTTTCTGAAGGATTTGGTTTTGCCCAGATAAAATCTGAATTACCTGTGAATGTCCAGAGTGTAAGATCCTTTCTCATTTTGTGGCTTGGGAAAGAAAGCAGGAAGATGAATAGCCTGACTGAGGGACAGTTCATTCACTACCTTAGGCATGAAGGATGGATTAGCCCTGATAGTTACCCTGTCTTTGTGCAAAAATAAAAAAGGGGGAATGGCCTTGAGAGCTTGTAACTCAGAAACAGTCCTAGCAGAGGATAGTTTTCCAAGTACACAATTTTAGAGAGGAGGAAGATGCTGGTTCAAAACGAGGCAGTCTAAGCTTTTCAAGCAAAAAATTAAGATCCAGAGGGGAAGAGATGGGCTTCCTTGGTGGGTTAAGATGTAAGATTCCTCTGAGGAAAAGTTTCACCTCCACCACAGCCATAGGTGGAGGGCTAAGTGGGAGGACGGCATGGATAGCTTACATGTGAGCTTTTATAGAAGAGTAGGCCAAACCTGACTGAAGTAGTTGGCAGAGATATTGCAGTACAGCTGGAACTTGTGATAACAGTGGATCCTGACTATGTTTGCAGCACCAATAGGAAAACCTTTTCCATTTAGCTGGCTGTGTAAAATGTTTTTTAGTAGTAGGTATCCTGGCCTCTTGTAGGATACAAACAACCTCTTAGGAAAATAGGTGTCGTCGGGGGATTAAATTCATATTATCCATATAGTCAAGTTGAGAGAGGAAAGATGTTGGTGGAGCTGCAATTCTTTTTGCTGAGTTATCAGGTGTGGTTGAAGAGGAATTGTTCTGTAATTTCCCTTTTCAGGTAAAACAGCAGGAGGAACCAATGCTGCTGTAACCAAAATGGTGCCAGTAAAAAGAGTACGGATTCTTCCTTTTATGCCTTAAGAAGAATTTTGGAAGAAGAGGCAGAGGAGGAAAAGCACAGAGAAGTTCCCTGTCCACTGAAAGGAAAAGGCATCTGTCCTCCAGTCTGTGCGACAAGGGTCCCTGGTGCAGAACTAGGGCAGCTAATGGTTAACTGGTGATTCAAAGAGGTCAATCACAGGAATGACCACTGAAGGGTGATCATCTGGAAAGCCTCAAAGTCCATTCATGGGGACCCCCAGGGAGTGGCTTAGGGAGTCTGCTTGCACATTGTTCTGAGAGGGGATGTATGTGGCTGTGAGTGTAATGTTCATTTGGGTTGCCAAGTTTCAAGCATCCTGCACTTACCTGCACAGTTGGTAAAACCTGGTCCCTCTCCGTTTATGTACCACATGACTGTTATGTTGTCTGTGTACACTAGGAGTGGCCTGGGTTTCCAGAGGTGGATGAAAATCTGAAGAGCTGGCAGAAGAGCCCTAATTTCTTTCAGATTGATATGTTCCTTCAGGAACTGTGGTTGTCATTTCCCCTGCACTTTGTGTGATCCTGTCCATGCAACCCATGCCTCCTTTGACGCATCTGTGTGAGCCTGTTTGAGGAGGTAGTGAGGTGAATGGCAGACCTGGGTTAAGGATGATCTGTCCCTTCCACCAAAGTAGCTCCTTTTAGGGATGAGGGAGGAGGGGAATCAGGGTGTCCAAGGCGTGACAGTGCAGGGACCACACAGATTTCAGGTACCACTAGATTTTCCTCATGTGAAGTCTGGCCAGGGGGAGCATAGGGATGATGGCTGACATGAATCCTAAATTCCTAACCATCGCCCTTGAAGAGAATAGGTTGGAGAGAAGAAATTCTAGAAAAAATGGACAGACTGATAACTTTCTCCTGGGGGAGAAGACATGCATTTTCTCTGTGTCCAGTCTGCAGCCCAGGAAAACCAGATCCTGTGCATGGATAATGTGGGAAATTTGTAGTTTATAGTGAAACCCAGGCCTGACTAAAGTTGGAGAGTAAAGAGTAGATGCTGAAGAAGAACTTCTGGAGAGACAGCCAGGATCAGTAGTCCATCCATGTTTGGAAAATTTGGATTCCCTGAATGTGACAGAAAGCTACTACTAGAGACAGACACTTTACAAACACCGTTGCAGCTGTGGAAAGACCAGAAGGCAGAGTACCCTGAAAATGTGAGAAGCCAGAGAAAAAAATGAGGAATCTACTGCAGAAGGCATCCTTCAGATCTAGTGACACTGAGAAAGCTTGGGGAGGATGAAAGGTAGACGTGTGAAAAAGGACAGGATTTTGAATAATGGTACCTTTAATTAATTGTTTAGAAGAAACAGGTCTAGAGTGGGGCTCCACTGCCCTTCTTTCCTTGTGACTAGAAAAATCCTGGAGTAAAACCCTTTCCCATGATGTCCTTTGGGACCTGCTTAATGGTGCCCTAATTCAAGAGGTCTTGAATAATGGGGGCCAGAAAGGAAATCTGGTTTTGAGGGGGTTGTGGCATTCCTTTCAGAGGGGAGTATTTTCCCAAGATATTACATGACCATCATTGATGACAGTGAGGACCCACTTATCTGTGGTAATAGCTTCCCACCTGGCCAGAGGCAGTGACACTCTTCGGGAAACAGCAGTAATGGGATTGAGATCAGGGAAAGGGTGCTACAGATTTTTGCTTCCAAAGGGAGACCTCCCCACTGGAGGTTCCCTATGGGTTTTTCGCAGAGTACCTTTTCTTAGGGGTTTTACTTTGTTTCTGAGCTGTCCAGGAATCCCTTCTAATGATATAGGTATATTTAGATGGTTTCATGGTCTTACTTTTGTCTTGAAGAGTTTTGAACAGGCTGGCAGGCTGAAGTCCAAACAGTAAATCTTTGCCCAAGGAAGAGTCTAAAATGTTTTATTTGAAATCCTCAGGGATAAGCTGACTGTGAAGCCATGCATATCTGTGAATAACTGCTGCCCTAGAAGAAACATCTACAACATTCATACCCAGGTGCTAAAATATCTCCTATACAGCAACATCCTGTCACCTACTCAACATGGTTTCAGACCTGTCCATAGTACCACTGCAGCCCTTCTCTGCTTCACAGACACAGTAAACTGTCTCAAAAATGAAGGCCTGCAGGTGACAACTCTTTTTTTGGATATGTCCAAAGCATTTGACACAGCCTCACACCAAATCCTGCTAAACAAACTAAACCAACATCACCTATCAAATTCCACTCTTACCTGGTTCCAAAGCTAATTGACAGGTACCAGGCTGTGAAATGGGAAAATTGTGTCTCTCCTCAGCTGCCCATAACTACAGGAGGCTCACAGGGTTCTATCTTAGGACCACTACTATTCACAATGTTCACAAATGACCTCCAGACCTCCACACAGCATGCATCTATCATTCAGTATGCAGATGATACTACCTTAATCTGTGCTGCACAAAACATTCCCACCCTCCTGCAAACAACTCAACTAGCATTCTCTGATGTTGAAAACTACCTTACAAAAGCCCAACTTATACTCAATCCAAAGAAAACTTAGTTTATGATTATAACCACTTCTAACAAAAACACTGCTAACAGTCAATTCATCTACTCCACAAATGCTACTCCAATCACTCCAGTGGCACAGGCTAAGCTATTGGAAATAACCATAGACTCCCACCTAAAATTTGATAGTCATCTCAATTTAACTATTAAAAAAGTACAGGCCAAACTGGTGTATCAAACCATTTCTTACCAACAATACAAGATCAGCCATTGCTTGCTCCCAACTTCTATCCACCCTACTCTATGCATCTCCCATTCTGACTAATCTCAACAAAACTGAACTAAGCAAAATGGAAGCTTGCTATAACAGAATTGCCCGCTTTGCTGCAAATTGCTCATATAGAACTCATCACTGTATTGCTTTGAGACAGCTCCACTGGCTTGAACTGCCCAACCTCCTAACCTACAATCAGCTCTGCCTCTGTCATTCTATTACCACCCCGATAATTGTCCTGCCCTCAAAAACCTAGTACATCACTTAGCCAAAAGGCCTCTTAGATCATCAAGCAAACTACTACTAGAAGACACCAACAGCTACAATAGCTTTGGAGACACACTATATAGTAGCTTAGTGGCTAAAAAATGGAACTCTCTCCCCACTAGTATACAAAACATATCTTCCAAAGCCTCCTTTAAAAACCTCATTAGGCAACACCTCAAGCAAAGTTGGCAGTGCCATGACTGCTCCCCACGCTAGTGAAAGTGGATACGGTACACATACTAAACTTACAATACTTGATAACAGCTTTCACTCTTACAAACACTGGCTAATGTACAATGTATGTACTGCACTTGTGTACTATGTATGTATTCTACCTATGTTCCAAATTTCAGCTGTACACCACAAATCTATTAATTACCTTTATTTATAAATTAATATTTTCTTGTTTGTTCTCTCCACTGTAACTGCTGATGTGCTGCATACCACTGTAAAAACATGTCTATTGTAATTTGTGTATATACTGATCATGTCTAAATATCTAAATGTATCTGTAATTTTTCTATGTGGAGCTTTTCTCCCTGGGCCTCTGCTGAAAAAGAGCCTTTTCAGCTCAGTCAGACAATGCCTGGTTAACAAATGTAAAATAAATAATTAAAATAAATAATAATAAATAAATAAAATTATAACTGCACTTAATGCTGTGCCTGGCAAATTCGAGTGGCCTGCGATAATAAGCTCTGCATTTGATGCTCAGACTCTGCTGTAGGAAGATCCAGTATAACTGCTTAAGGAATGCAGGACAAAGTTCAAGTACTTTGTCCTTTGAGTCTGGTATTTAATTACGCTAATAGCAAGGGTAACAGAGATATAACACCTTCTTTCCCATCTATCCATAGCCCAACTATCTTTGTTCATAGGTAGGGCATTAGCACTGGGCAGAAGCTTAGAGGGCTTATCTGAAAAGACAGATACTGCAGAGGGGTCTGCAACTGGATTCTTGTATAAATATTTTAGGTCATCAGGCACCTTGTAAAACCCCTATGGCCTTTTAAGAAGTGGTGTTTGAGAATCTGCTGCAGAAGAGTTAGACTGAAAGGCATCCTGGAAAGCCTCAAGGATAGGAGGAACTGGAAAAGGGGCAGGATTACCCATCACCAAGAGGTTGTAATACCTCTTCTGAACATCAAAGAGCTATGCAGACTGTCATTTAGAGTATTTCATCCAGTGATAGGGAGTCCTCTTTGTCAGAAGAGATTTGTCTTGGAGAATGCAGCACTGAGGAGTAGTTCTGAGAATGGTCATAGTTGTAGTTCTGCTCTTCATCAGAAGAGGAGGAAAATAAAGTAGGTTTTTGATGAGTAGCCTGTGGTTGTACAGACCCAAAGGAGGAGGTTTCAAAGACATATTAGCTTTGAACACAACCTGTGAGAAGTCTACCCACTCCTTTTCCCTAAGCTGCTGTGAGGGACAGGCCGCATGCCCAGTCTTCTGTTTTTTTTTTTCTTTTTAGGCATAATGCCCGCCTGGATGATACATGAATGTTTGGAACCTACCTGACTTCTACTAGGGAGCCCAGGATCTCTTCACTAACTAAAATTTGAGGGACAATGTGAGATCCCTTGGAAATGATGGGACATGGCTCCTCAGATGTATCAGCAGTCTACAAGGCTTCAGGAGACATACCAGCCTCTGACAGGGTCTCAGTAGTGGGCAACTGAGAAGTAGCCTGACATATCATGGGTTTTGGAACCTCAGCAGGTATGTCAGAGTCAGAAAAGTTGGTCTGCGGATCCATTCAAGGCCTCTCTATTTTTTCCCTTGGTGGCAGACAGATGTCAGAGGATGCAGAGTTGGTCATCTTGGACTGGGCCAAGTGTTTAAGATATTGAGTTTCTGGAAAGGTGTTGAGAGTAGAAAGCCTCAACCTAAGGGTTTTGGGAATGAATGACTGGAGACGGAGCAAGATTTGTGACTGTTCCAGCCCTAGGCAAAAAAGACACTTGGTATGCAACTCCTTGTGTGGAATCTGGCTACCACGCTCGCACTTACACCTCCTAGCTGACATCTAACAATTATCAACAAAATAGCGCAAGTAATTAGGAAGGTTCCCCAGCTGGGGATTTATCTGGATAAACAAAGCAAAGGAACCAATGGCTAAATGGTGAACAGTCCAATAGATGCATGACCTGCAATCAGGCTTGTGGTGAGACAGTCTGTGGATCCACATTTGCATGTCAGTTTATATACACCAATGCATAACAGCTGAGATCATAAGTCAGATGTATAACCTAGGAAAAGTAAAGCTTTGGTACCCTGTCCAGACATCAGCTGTGACACCCCATATGACAGGAATACTGCAACAGTGGTTTCAGTCAGGACATCTAGGGGAGGGAAAGGTAAAAGGAGTACAGACAACAAAACATATTTGTCTACAGTGAAAGCAATAAGCAGACAACCAAGTTCAAGAGATAGAAGCCAAGCAAAGAGGGAGTGAGAAAGAGCCAGTCTGAAGTGTGATATAAGAGAAAATCAACAAATAGAAGATACTATCACTGTGTAAAATTGAGAGAGAAGAATGTTAGGTGTACAGAGTTGACAAGACAGAAGAGAGAGAAAGATATAGAAGTTACAAAGATAAAAGGGGGTTGGGGTTGGTATAATAGATAAGGCATTTACATCACAGAAACAAGATAGAGGGTTTGGATTCTCACCTTTGAAAGGGAAACTGGTTACCCTTAATATAGCCCACAGGGGTAGCTAACCTCGTACTTAACTGTGAACCTATAAAAGAGCAAAGATAAATCCTTTCTACTTGGCAGAGAGCTCATAACTGAAAAATTAAGCAATGGGATAGATCCTTATATAGACACCAAGATGGATAATTCTTGTCCATGGGCCTACAAAACATTAACTGAGGGAAAAAGTCCATCAGAATAGTGTAGCTCAATATTGCAGGAGTAGGATACCAAAGCTTGGACAGGGCTTCTCAGATTTTAAAATCATAGACATCCAGGTGGATAATTCTTGTCCCTGAATCTGTAAGATCTATAGGCCTGCAAATGTTTTCTGAGCAATGAGGTCCATGAGTACTATGTAGTAGAATACTGCAGCAATAAGCTACCAATACTTGAAGGGACTCCTCAAATGTTTAAAATACTTACTGCCTTGGCTAGAAGAGGAGAATGAAGAGAGAGAGACAGTTTGGTGATGACGTGCAGAGAAAATCACCATAAAGATAAACACCAGAATACTGGAAGAGAGGACAAATGTGAAGAGCAGGGACTGCTCAAGTGCAAACACATTACTGGAGATGCCAAAACCAAGAATGTAAAACAGCAGCAGCAGCCACTGACTCCTCAGCCTAAGACACTATTTATGCAATGGGCTGTTACTGTAGCTGCTGTCTAAGGTCTTGCAGATGAAGGTCACAAGTTTCTTTTTATTAAAAGTGCTAGGACAGTGCCTTGCTTAACCTTGACTGTATTCTGACTGAATTCACTGCAAATGTTGCCCAAGGTGATGTAATGATCAAGGCCTACACAATATACGCACCCTGTCAGATCTTTGATGTTAATAAAAGTTATGTACTCACCATAACTAGGCATCTGTGTTGTCCATTTTCATTTTTCCTCAACCTAAGGGGCACAGTCCCTAGCTACACTGATCTTTGGTGGCCCTCATGGAAGGATATTCTGGAGTACTGCCGAACCAAAGGCGGCTCTGTTTCTAGAAATAATATCCAATTTGTAATGAGTAGCAAATGTTTGAGCACTGGACCATGTGGCAGCAGCGCAAATATCATCAACAGAAGTTCTTGACCAAAAGAAAGATGAAGCAGCCATGGATCTGGTTGAATGAATCTTGGGAGGTTTGGGTAAGGTCATGCCTTGCTGAGAATAGATCCAAGAAATACAATCTGTAATCCAGTTGGCTAAAGTGACTTTAGAAACTGGGCACCCCAGTCTTTTTGGTGGAAAAAGAGACAAAAGGTTGATCTGATTTGTTTTATCCTGTAAAAACAAAAATGTAATTGTCTGTGTACATCAAGGAGCTGAAGCATATACTCTCCTTTATTCGAAAAATTTGGAAAGAAGACTGGTAAATGAATGGATTGATTGTTATTTTTGGAAGCCATTTTGGGTAAAATGGAAGAGGTTGTCCATAAGTTAACACTATCTTTATGGAAAATGATGCAAGGGGGTTTTGAGGAAAGATCCTGGAGTTTTATTTATTTATTTATTTGCAGTTGGTTTACCAGGATAGTCCATTGGGCCAAGATGAACCCATTTTCAATGGAGTCCTGGGGAGAAAAGCTCCAGAAACAAGGTTACATAGTTTTTGGATATGTATTACAATATTTACAAAATTACATAGTTAAGCATATTTCAGATGGTACATACTATAGAAGCAACTCATATTACAGTATTTACAAGATTATATAGTAAGAGTATAACATTTAGGTGGAATTACTGATGAAACTGATTAGGAGATGAAAACATTTCAGTGGAGATACTGAGAGCCATTTTGAGTAAGGAAGTTAGCTAAAAGGATACAGAGTAATACTATAGGAGAGGCAGAAACAAGGAAATTGTAGGTAAGGAGGAGGAAGGAGGTAAAGGCAGACATGAGTTCTTGTTGGTATGTAGGAAAACAGAGGTAAAGGCAGTCTTGATTTATGAAGGGTGGGTGCAAGAGCATTCCCACTGGGTTAGTAGATGAGAGTAAAGGGATTTTTTGAATGTAAAATGGTTGAAGGTGGTACGAATAGCTGGAGGATATCCTCTTTGCAGAAGTAATGGCTACTAAAAACATTGCTTTCCATGAAAGGTATTTTAAGTCAATTTTAGCTGAAGGGTTCAAAAGATTTGAGTTAGACCTTGTAGCACAACTGTGAAATCCCAGGCAGGTGAAGGATCCTTTATTGGTGGTCTGAGAGGAAAAATACCCTTTAGGAATGCTTTACATAATTTGGACAAAGCCAAGGAATAATTTCTGTTTCCTGTGTGAAAATTAGAAATAGCTGATAATGGTAGTTTAATAGCAGAGAAACTAGCTCCCTCTTTAAAAATGATTGTTAAAAATTCAATTACTGCAGAAACTGGAGCAGAGAATGGGTCAAGCTCATTATTTAAAGCTCATCATTCAAAGGTCAAAAGGAGAATCATTTCCACTTGCTCTTGTAAACTTTTTTAGTAGATTATTTTTGTGAAGCCAAAATAATGGCACATATAGGAGAAGAAAGCCTGGGCTTTCTGGAAGTTAGTGGAAGAGAAGAAACCATGCAGTTAGTTTGAGGGCCTAGATATTGGGATGTTGGATGAGACAGCAAATCCGAGATGGCTCCAGTTTCCATCAAGGATAATGAAGGTGAGACCACAGGAAGGGGAACCATAACAAACGAGGCCATAAGGGGGCAATAAGGATGACAGAAGCCCTCAGCCAACTTGCTTTCTGCAGAAATTTGGGAATCAAAGGAAGAGAGGGGTAAGGATAAAGAAGACCAGAGGGCCAGATATGGACTACACCATCTCTTGTGACTCCCCCTGAGGGGAGATAATAGCACAGTACCTGCTGCCCTTGTTGTGGGGAGATGCAAAGAGGTAAATTGTAAAGAAGCAGTCTGGAGCCATAAGCTATAAAGATTAAATTTAATGCAAGTAAAATGTTCACATTCACACTTCCTCAGGCAATGACATACCTTATATACACATTTGAAGTCATATGACATTAAAAACAATTACAACCAAACAATTAAAGAAACTATCAAACATAAAAGTGCATCATCTTACCCTATTAAGCAAATCTTTTAAAAATGGTTTATACTAAAAAAATCATTTAAACCAGGTGGATATTGTGACCTAAAACACAAAATCCACTCATTTTCCTCATTCCCACTACATTTTTTTAAATCACTACCTCTAAGCTGTGGAAACATTATACTTAAAATCATAACTTTAAAAACAAGTGTGCTATATGTGCTCTGTATATGCTTAAATAACGCATTGTTCTCCATACCCCTTTTCATTTCTAAGTGACTGCATATTCTGTCTTTTAATCTTTGATTAGTTTTGCCTGTATAATAGGTGGAACACTTACATTTAACGAGATAAACTAAGTTCCTTAACTCATAAGTACCATATGCCCTCAAAATAAAAATTGTAATATATAGTGGATGGATGATTATTAGTGTATATAAATTTACAAAAATTACATCTATTACAAGCATATGTCACCATTCTATTTGTGCTTCCTTTATCTTCATTTGTTCTTTAAAACACAGCCTATTTTTTTAAAATTACATGATCTCTTGTAACCAAAATAGTGATCTTTTTCATACAAGTCTTTAAGTTCCTGAACATGTGACAAAATAGACCAATGCTTCTTAATTATATGTATGACCTTTGTTGTATCACGATCAAATGTAAACATACCTTGACAGACATTAACTTCATTAACTACACCATTTTTTGTCAGTAGATCTAATACATTTAGAAAAAGTAGGTCTAAATAATGTACTCCTACTCTTCAAAACTATATCCTTCTCTTTGAGAAGTCTGTCTTTACGATAGCCACTTCTATTAAAATCTGTCACAGTAACAATTTGATTCAACAGCCTACTGTCTTCTGTATTTAATCATACCAGCCTAACCGTTTGGTTCTTAACTATATTATTGAATACAAATGGAGGGTGCATCATCTCCCTTAATAAATATGTACATCTTTTCACTTCTTTTGTATATACTGTAGTTTGAATATGCCCTTGATATCTTTTATTAGTGTGATATCCAAAAAATCTGTTTATGACTTACTTTTTTCTTAAATCTTAAAAAATTCATTGTTGTATGTAAATTGGCAATGAAATTGTGCAAGTCAATTAATGAACCATCCTAACTGAAAAACAGGTCATCCATGAAATGCTTATAAAAAAGAACATTCTTCAAATAACTATTACAAGAATTAGAGAAAATGTATTCATTTTCCCAATAATTCATAACAATATTAGCATTATGTGTTGGCCACAGGCATACCCATGGCCACACCACTGACCTGTTTAAAATACTGTTCTTGAAAAATAAAAATGTTATTAGTTAAAACAACATCTAAAAATGTACTAATCAGATCAAAATTAAAATGTGCTAAGCTTGCTTGAAATAAAATTTATTTCTTAACCATTTGAATGCCCTCTTTGTTTGGAATAGATGTAAATAATGAGTCGATATCAGGGGTAACAAAGTAACAATTAATAACATCATAAGTGTGATTCTATTCAAACAATTGTTCTAAAAAAATATTCATATCCTTAATTATGGTGTTCGATGTTTGTAAAACCACCCCCAATTCACTCTCAAAAAATTTAGAAATCGGTTCAGTATCCCATCCTCTGGCCAAAACAATAGGCCATAAGGGTGGGTTACTGAGTGATTTGTGAATCTTCGGGATTCCATAAATAAAAGGAATAGTTGTGTTGGTATACAAGTAGCTAAATATTCTTTCAGATAAACTACCATTACAAAATAAATTCTCTATTGTTAAATTAACTCTATAAATAGTTTTATGAATAGCATGCTTTGTAATATTTAAACAATCCTGTGTATTTAATATATCAAACATCGTATTCAAATAATAGGTGTTGTTAACTACAACGACATATCTACCTTTATCGGCTGGCTTCATGACTATAGTTTTACTTTCCACTAAAGAAGAGATGGCTTCATATTCATCCTTAGTCAAGTTACAAAACTGGCCTCTCTGCTTATGACAATAAAGCTCATACATTTCCTTCTCCACAAGCTATTACTTAGAGGTATAAATGTACTATTCCTTTGATGTAAAAAAGTATCTGTATCACTTGAAACATTAAAGACTATTTTCAAATTAAGCTTCCGTACAAAAAGTTTATATTTAGTTTACCTAATACTTGTGAGACATCCACTGTTGAGGCTGGAATGACAGATATAATCCTGTTCAACATTCTAGATTGAACATCAGTAAGCATACAACCAGATAAATTAAAGACAATACCATTACAAAAGTCCGTTGTATTCAACATTTTGTTTGACTCTGTGTCAATGGTTGAGTTGCTAATATGTCCTCCTTTTTTCTCTTCTTTCTGGCTGTGTACCCTCTTCCTCATCAGTGGTAATGTTAATGGTTTTCCTTGAAATTGAGGAAAATCCAAAGGGACAAGATCCGTAACAAAATACGTATCAACAATAATATCTGTTAAATTATGTAGCCCTGTAATCACCGGGATAGATAATACTATAGTTAAATCCTTCATTGAAATATCGGTTGCCTGTTCTTGTTGAACTCTAGATTCCTATGTTCCAGATGCCAAGGAAACAGGAACTGACATCACAATCTCATTTGCAGATTCCACACTTGTAGTACCATTCGTAGTATCTCAATTCTGATTGAGGCATGTAAACACGTGACTACGTTTTAAGTTCAAGACACCTCTTTTAAACTTATGATTTTTAGTTTCAATGAGTTTATACTCAAAAGCACAAATGTGATCTAAAACATCACTAAAAAGCTGTGAATGAAGGTTAATTTCAACCTCATTCACGGAAGTATCATAAAGTTCCGTGACCTCAAGTTTTAATTGTGATATAAGCAGTTCAAAACACTTATTCATTAGCTTCATATATTATACAGAACAACAGATTTTAATTTGCTGCCATTGTTTCAAAAAATCGGGATACTTATCCCAATATGTGAGCATCTTTAATATATGTAACCCAAGAAGGACAATTCGGGTCTGAATATAAGCATCAAAACTAAGAGACTATGGCTGTAATTTCTTCAAATTCTGCATTTGATGCTCAAATTTCTTTAGTTTACCCTTATATTCTTGGAATGAGTTGTCCACCAGTGTATCACCAGTGGTTGCAAATTCTATCATAAAAGGATTTTGCTTAATGTTAATTAAATCCTGAATATGTTTCACGGATCAGATTGTCCATCGCTAGTAGATGGCAAATTATTCATGGAGCTCATGTCAACTCAGGTATTCAAAAAGCAATAAACAAATAAAAACTTGAGATGTAAGTCTAGACAAACCAAATTCAACAAAAATCAATGGTAAACAAGCAGTCTGGAGCCACAAGCTATAAAGATTAAATTTAATGCAAGTAACACATTCACAACGCTTCCTCAGGTAATGACAAAACCAGTATTGAAAGACACACCCTATATACACATCTGAAGTCATATGACGATAAAAACAATTACAACCAATCAAACAATTAAAGAAACTATCAAGCATAAAAGTGTATCATCTGATGCTATTATACAAATCTTTTAAAAATGGTTTAATAATAAAAAATTCATTTAAACTAGGTGGATATTGTGCCCTAAAATGCAAAATCCACTTATTTCCTCATTCTCAGTACATTTTTTTTAAATCACCACCTCTACGCTGAGCAATATAACACTTAAAATCATAAATTTAAAAAACGTGTGCTATCTGTGGTCTGTATATGTATCTGTAATGCATTGTTCTCAACACCCCTTTTTATTTCTGATAAATTATTGCATATTCTATCTTTTAATCATAGATTAGTTTTGCCTATATAATATGCAGAACACTTACATTTAGCCAATTCCTTGTCTCATAAGTACCATACGCCTTCAAAATAGCATTTGTATTGTTTAGGAGATGGATGATGCTTTTATTAGTGCACATAAATTTACAAATATTACGTCTATTACAAGCATATGTCCCCATTCTATCTGTGCTTACTTTATCTTTATTTGTTCTTTATAACACAGCTTATTTTTTAAATTACGTGATCTCTTGTAACCAAAATAGGGTTTTTTTTTTCATACAAGTCTAAGTTCTGGAACATGCGACAAAATAGACCAGTGCTTCTTAATTATATGTATGACCTTTGTTGTATTACAATCAAATGTAAATATACCTTGCCAGACATTATTATTAACTTCATTACCTACATCAATTTTGTAAGTAGATCTAATATGTTTAGAAAAAGTAGGTCTAAATAATGTATTCATACTCTTCAAAACTATATATCCTTCTCTTTGAGAGGTCTATCTTCATGATAGCCTCTTCTATGCAAAGAGGTCGCAGCAAGGTTGGCCCAAATGGCAGAAGATCCTTTCAGCCACAGATTGACTGAGACACCACTCATAAGGCATCAGGATGGATCTGCTTAGTTTGTCTGCTACCATGTTGGTTTTCCCTAGAATGTGCATTGCAACTTGAAAGCAGTCTGATGAGCTCGCCCATTCCCACACTCTCATGGCCTCTCTGCAGAGGGGATAAGATCAGGTTCCTTTTTGTTTGTTGATGTACCAAACCACAGACATGTTATTGGTCTGAATTGCAATAGTCCCTACAGGAAGAGTATCTTGAATGCCTGTAACATGAGTACAACTGCTCTCATCTCTAGCACTTGCTAAGATCTCGACTTTAGGCAAGATCCTTTATACTGGGTTTCTCTAGTATTATATTGGGTACACATGGCTATGTCAATAGCCCAGTAACACCTATGAACCCACTGATATTTATACTGGTCTCTTGGGGGAACCATGTGCCTTGGACTGGCCTTCCCAGAAATACTCCCCACCCCAGATGGGAAGCATCAGTGCTCACTGTGGCCATTGCAGGCAGTAAAACAAAGGATTGGCCTAGATAAACATCGTCTGATTGAATGTGTCATTTGCAAATTGAAATAAGCTTGACTGGAAAGGATAGGGAGTGATGATGAATGGACCAATGAACAGCTAGAGTCCACTGAAGAACACACACAAAAAGCATGCCAAGGGAAGCAATACAATGACTGCTGCCATGGATCCCAGTGCCTGAAGGACTGATCTTGCTGGAGTAGATGGATGGAAAATAAGTAGATACACCTGATTCCTGATAGTGGATATGCAATGAGGTGGTAGTGATGGTACCTGTGTTGTATCTAGAAGTGTACCAATGAACTCCAGGCTCTGGACTGGTGTTAGGTTTGATTTGGCATTTTTTATTGTTATCCCCAGTGACTGGCAAATCTGGAGCAAATAGTCCCTGAAACGTAGAAGGAAATGCTTGAAGGGGGCAGTGAGGAGCCAGTTGTCCAGCTATGGAAACACTTACAATCCTTTGAGTTTCAGATGAGCAGTTACCACTGCTATATTAGATAAACACCCTGGGAGCTGTGGTAAGTCCAAAGTGCAGGACTCTGAACTGGTAGTGACTGGCTCCCAGCCAAAAGAGTAAGTGTCTTCAGGAGTGCCTGTTTATTTTGATGTGATAGTATGCATCCTGAAAATCTATCGAGCACATTGAATCAGCTTTGTGAAGTAATGGTAGGATGGACTGTACCATGACCATTCGGAACTTTGACTTCTTCACATAACTGATTCAAATTGCTTAGATCCAAAATTAGTCTGAGGTCCCCTGTTTACCTCGGCACTAAAAAGTGTGAGAAAGTTCTGAATTCTATTTGGTCTGGTGGGACCTCTTGGAAGACTCTTCCTTCTAGCAGCTTTTGAATTTCTTGTGCTGTGTCTTTCCTCTGACTGGGTGGAACACTGGGACGTTTCTTCCTTTTGTGAATAGGGAGTTGAAAAAATGGAATGCAATAACCTCTGGACATGATTTTTAGCACCCAGGTATCTTTTTTATGCTTGCCCAGGTTTCTGGGTGCACAGATAATTGTCCCCTGACTGCCTCCAGAGTTGGATAGTCAGGCAGTGCTTCAGGAGAATGGAAGGGTTTGTCCAGAAAGGAATCCCTGAAACCCTGGTTCTGCAGGCATCATCTACCTCTAGGGCAACGTCTCCCATTAGAATTTTCTCCTCTGCTACTGGAGGAATTGGAAAGGCCCCAGAGATTTTTGGAACCATATTTTCTTACCACCTCTCTGATTTCCGGTAAAGGTCCGCTGAGGGGTAGAAAACTTGATTTCCATGGCAGACAGGGTTTTTCCATCTTGTTCGCTGTGGGTGAGCTTCTCTTTTATTGATGACCCAACAAGAATGCACCATCGAATGGGGCACTGATGAAGGACATCTTAAAAGGCTCTGCAAAGTCATACAGCCACATCCAGACATGTCTACTTAGGGCAATATCTAAATTAGTCACTTGTGAGGTGCCTTCAGCTGTGTGAGAAATCAACCTCATTGAAGCGTTTGAAACATACAAAAGAGTGGCCAGCTGTGAGTCTGCTCTTTTGAAATCCTCTGTGGACATGGACTTTGAGAGAATATTTGAAAGCTCTTTGGTCAGATCTCTCAGAAGTCTTGTGTAGTGTGCTAGGTAATTGACAGACCTCAGGGCAAAGGTCGCCGAGGCAAAGACTCTCTTTCCAAATCTATCCAACACACTAGACTCCCTGTTTGGTGCATGGACAGAAGAGCTCTGTTCTGTTAGCTCTTTCTTGGTGGCTGCTGCCACAAACATAGCATCAACCAGAACTCCTTTGCTCCAGTGGGGTCTGTGTTTTGGAGGGGCTAAGAATATGTCAGGTCTCTCTGAGATAGGTTCGATGGTACTTGGCTTTTTCCAAGCCTGACAGGAAACTAAATTAATGAGTCTATCCACAGGGGGGTGGTTGTGACCAAAGTTGTAAGTAGGCCAGAACCAAAAGCTTCCAAAAATACAGACTCTTCCAGAGAGGGGTTTTTGGAAGACCAGCCACCTTTTTGTCTGAGGATTTCTAAAATATCTCCAAAGGAGATGTTGTCCAGTGGTGATCCATTGGACCCTTCTCCTTCATCAAAACTGGTATCCTCCATAAGGGACTCCATCGGGAAAATAAATGTGCCTCCTCTTGCATATTCTCTTCTGATGGAGCTCCTCTGTGGGATGCTTAGGGGGATGTCAAGAGAGAAGGGAAGTTTGTCTACCGAACCAATTGGGCACTTGTTGTCCCTGTGGAGTAGATCTGATCTACTCAGAGCTCGAAGCTGAAGAGGGAAAAGTTTGGACCCAAAAAATGAGAAGGGGGTTCTCTAGACAGACAGAAAATGTCCCTTCCACAATCTCAAAGGCAGAAAGACCCAGAGAGGCTTCGACCAGTCCTGCAGGAGCTCCCAATGAAGGTCGTCTCTATCACTCTCAGATCCATGTCTCGAGGATTGAATCAGACCCAAACTATCCAGGGCCAAGGTTCTGAGGCCAGGGATGGTTCCAACACTGACACTTCAGCTCTGGGGCCCGTTCCAATCTTAGAGTATTGAAATGGAAGTAGTCAGGGATACCTTTGGAGTCAAGGAAGATATCTGCCTCGGATCCGACTCCGGATCTCTCAGGAATTTCAGATCCTAGGACTCAAACAACTGGATGAATCAGAGGAGGAGATAAAATAGTTTTGGATGCTGCAGGAAGATCCATGGATCCAATAGGGGACAGAGCTTTTAAGACCCAATCTGGATCTGAGCTCTGAGAAATTTTCGCATCATCCTATCCACATTCGCTTCTGATAAGCTTCTGGAGGACCTGAGAAAAGTAGTGGTTTGTGGCCTAGAATGTTTTTAGGTGTTTGGCGCAATGGATAATGCGGAATAGGTGATATGGCCTTAATTACATATTCTAGAGGAAGACTTTTGTACATGGAGCCAGACTTTGGATCTGATGACCTAGGATCCGAGGATGGTGCTGTAGGACTGACTGAAATGACAATCAGATCTGAAACATTTGGATCAGAGGGTTTCAGATCAGATCTGAGGATCAGGCCTTTGGTTCTGACAGTGTTGGATCCAAAGTATTTTGGCTCTTGGAAGGCAACTCCGATTAAGACCTGGGGGACTTCATTGGAGAGTATTTTCTGTGCTCCAACAGAGCAGATTTGCTGGTTTTGGAGGGGGGTTTGAGGCTCAGAAGTAGATGTAGCAGGAAGAAGAACTTTAAAAATCAACTTGTTATGCCAATTGGCCAAAGCCCTTGGATTGAAGGTTGCGCATATAGTACAACTGCTGTGCAAATGACTGGCTTCAAGAAAACATACGGACTCCTTCTGGGCATCCGAATTAGGGATTTTATGGTCACAAAAAGTGCATTTATTAAATCCTGCCAGTTTATCCAACATGGTAGGTTACAGAACACAGGTAACCTATAAGAAGTTTTTTTTTTTTGAACAGATAAAAGAGAAAGGGTTTTATTACCAACAATGGTAATTTAAAAGAAATATCCTATAAAAAAGATAAGAAGGAATATCAACAATGGTAATAGTATATTACTATTTAGAAAAATAGTAAGAAAATTAAGAAAAACAGTAGGAAGTCCTAAATGTACTGCGAGAAACTAATAGGGAGGATAGCAATAAACAGTTAAAGATAATAAAGTTTTAACTTTTAAAGAGAGAAAAAGGTTGAATTAACTCATGAAATAAGCTCTTAATTAATGCTCAAGAGAGGAAACGCCATCTGTTCACCATGGTGGCAAATGAGATTTGAGGTAATGTAGATGAGCAAAGTCATTACGGTTAGAAGGAGGAGCTCGAAAGTTGGATCCAAAGTCTGGAGTATGCAGCCAAATCAGATTCGAGGATCAAATGTGAACCCATGGCTTGAGGAATAATGAAAAGGACATCAGATCATGTCTTTTACAGGCACAGTTATTATGTCTGAGCAGTATTTCCTAGCCTCCCTTTGCAAATTCCAGTACTCCAAAGCAGATGCAAGTGAAAGATTTGTAGCTCTTTACATCCTACACTGAAACAGATCAAAGTTAAGCAACTAAACCAGTTCAGAAGTTCACCCAAGGGTTATTTACAAGTGATCTTTTTTTTTGCTCATGGCCTGGCCCAATGACCTGATCAAACATCTGATGTGGCTTCTGTATCAGGAAAGAACAGAAAATGGCTAACAGTATGTCCGCTTTTATACCAGAAGGTGGAGAGCCTTAAGTGGAGTGTACATATGCTCAGCAAGGGGGAGGTAGTAATTTGGCTTGAAAACTTTCTCTGAATTTCAAAATCTGCCTGCAGTAGCAATCTTTGAAGTTATAACTGCTACAGTAACATACAAAAACATGTGATTGTATAACAAGTCATTGGTACATTTGTGCAGGACCTTGACTGGAAGATTCAGTGACAGTAACCCTCAAATATTTCAAGTGGTCAAATAAAACTGTACTTCTGAACAAGGGTTTTTTTTATTACTTTGTTGAAACAGAACATTTCAACCAAGCAAAAGTTGTGAAAAAAATTTCCATAGCTTCAAAAAGGACTCTCTTAATCATGGAAATGAAGTCACTTCAAATGTGTCACTGTGTTAGGAAAATTACAGTGGTGCAAGTTGTACTTATCTGTAACAGTAGATGTTTAAATTCTTCACTGGTGCAGTAGCTTATGGGTAGTATTCTTCGAAGGATACAGAAACCAGCCAGCTTCCCAAAGATTTCAACTGTTCCCACACTGTCACTCTGACTGCTTACAGGCTGAACCCATTTTGGAGGGAGCTTTATAAACATCCAGAGTGCCTAAAAATCTTCAGGACTTTCTTGCCTCTCAACAAAAAAATGGGAAACTCATCTTGAACAAACTGTAAAAATATACAATATAAATTCAAACAACACTAACCATCAATATGTATATCACACAAGAACTAGATACAAGAAGGGGGATGGTGGGTGGGTGTGGTTATTGCAGCAGTGATGAATTCAAACATCTGCCATTACCAGTAAGTGCAACTTACACAACTGTACTATGTTCATCACTCTCACTGCAGTAGTCTGGGTAGACTACCATTGCTAATTTACCCTAGAAGGAGGAATGGTAAGCATCATTGAGCCCCTGGAGAATAGTCCTAGCAAAGCCTGCTCTGGGCCTGGGAAAGGAATCTAGCTTGTAGTGCTTTGTAAATGTATGGCTGAAGGACCAAGATGCTACCTCAAAATGCTTCTAGAGTCCAATTCATTTCAGTACACCATCATAAAAGCTAAGGTCCTAGTAGAATGTGCCTTAACAACTACCTGAAATGGATTTTCCATGGTGGGAGTAACAAATATTATAGCACTGGATAGCCATTTAGAAATAGTCTGTTAAGATGTGGGTTGGCTTTCATAGTCCAAGAACAGGAAATAAAGAACTGGCTAGCTTTCCTAAAGGACTTAGTTCTTGTAAAGATAGTATCTGGGTTGGCTTGTGCACACCCAGTCTGTGTAGAATCTCTTCTTTCTTGTTTTTAAGTTTTGGATAGTAAACAGAGAGACTGATGGCTTGATTCAAAGTAAACTCTGAAAGAACCTTAGACATGAAAAGGGGATTTGTCTCGATTGTCAATCAAATAGGGTCCCCTACCATGAGAGCTAGCAACTCAGATACTCATCTTGCAGATGTCAGAGCAATAAGAAGAGCAGTTTTCCATGTAATGAACCTTAAAATCATCCTGCAGGCAGGCAGGTTCAAAAGATGACACGATTATTTTTTCTAGCACATAGTTGAGATCTCAAGGAAAAGGAGTGTGTCTTTGAGCTAGTCTCAGGTGTAAAACTCCTTTTAAAAAC
The DNA here is from genome assembly GCF_019279795.1 of Protopterus annectens. NCBI lineage: Eukaryota > Metazoa > Chordata > Ceratodontiformes > Protopteridae > Protopterus > Protopterus annectens. The sequence continues at coordinate 1,340,372,160 of NC_056732.1, forward strand.
TGTTTGACAATAAAGAGAGAAAAAACAGGGGTATCCTTTGGCAAACATACAGAACTGGCTTATAAGATGAACCTTTATAGAGGCATAAGAGAGGTCAGTAGATAGCATAACATACAAATATTTAAGCACCAGTGATACAGAATTCCTGAGGGTCACTGGTCATTGGCTAAGCACCAGCATGAAAATCTTTTACATGTGCCAACATATGATTTTTGAGTAGCAGTCTATCTTGTTTCCTTTAGTATCTGCTGCACACCATCATGAAAGAGATGCCTAAAAGGTATTACAACTGAATCAGCCATGCAATCAGTTGAAGTTGTTTTATGTCAAGGTGTATTAAACACCCCTTATCCTGTGTGAGTAGATCCGGTCTGTGAAGAACCCTAAGGTAACTGCCCCTGGTCAATTTTATAAGAAAAGAAAACCAATTTTGCCTACACCAGATGGGAGTTACCACAATAATTTCTGGTGTCTTCCTGAATCTACAGAATTATCCTGGAAATCATTGGAAAAGGTGGAAACGCATACAGGTGCATCCTCGATCAGGGGAATGACAGAGCATCTGTTTTCCAGGCCTGCTTGATGTGTTCCCACATTTGGATCAACACCTGAAAAACTGTGCATTGAGTTTCCAATCACAAGGGTCGATGCGGTATCTGCTTAGCTTGTCTTTCATCTGTCTGAGCTAACAGATACTGCACTATGAATGCCTTTGAAAGTGCAACTCAAGCAAAATATGAGGAATCTCTCAATACCAATTGTTTTGGGGTGGATGGAGAAAAAGGGAAACCTGGACTGTGAGCCATCTGATACCTCCATCGATATAGTTCTATCTTGATAAAGCTCTGAAATGTAATCTGAAATTCTATTATATGATAATGTTGTGTCCACGTTTTTACAGTACTGCTGAATCTCTCTCTCATATGTAACCTAGCAAAGGGAATCATGAGAACCATAGAAGCCATAAAGCAGATTATCCTGAGAAATTCTCTAGCTGTAGTTTCCGACCAATGAGAAAAATTCAGGAAGAATTCCAGATAAAAATCCACCTGCTTTGGAAGGAAAGCCTTTTGTGACACTGTCTGTTAGGCAACCTAAAACACAATCCTGTGTGTTACAGAGTGATGGAGGATTTTCGCACATTTACCTGGAATCCCAGATGTTCTAGGAGGGAAGAAAAAAAAGTTAGTTACTTACCATAACGACAGATACCTGTTGCCTGTCTTCATCTGGTTCAACCTATGGGTTATCGCATCTGATGCCAGCTAAATCCTTCAGACTTCAATATGCCAGGCTCCATCTCTCTTACCCACAATCCCCTGCTCCTTAACTGACTCCTCATATCAAGTTTGTCCCATTTAAAAAAGGTCTAAACTACACTTTTCCCATAAAGGAAGAGAACAAAGGACTCCAAAAACAAAGAAAAAAACCTCTTCCACATAGTTATTTTAGTTAGTGATGCTCGGCAAACAAAAAAAAGGTGGTGGTGGTGGTGGTGGTGGTGGGGGGGGGTTGAACCAGATGGAGACAGACAACATGGATTTATCATTATGGTAAGTACATAACTTTTGTATTCAATGTTGTCTTCATCTGGCTTCACCCTAATGGAGACAGTCTCAAGCCATGTAAAAGTCCTTTGGAGGAACTAAAGAAGGATAGTCTGCAACATGGTGGAGGCAAAGGAAGCCCTGGATCTGGACTGAATATTCAAATTGTAATGTGAAGCAAAGTAACCACTGTGCAAACCTTGTACAAGGATGTTCTGGAAAAGAAATCCAGAAAAGTAGCCAATAACCTTTATGTTGACTAGGCAGGGTCTTGCCTCTCAAAGCATAAGCAAAAGAGAGAGTCTGACAGCCACTTGGATAAGGACACTTTCGACAGACGTCTGCCCAATCTGGATCTAGATAAGGAAATAACTGACTGGATTTTCTAAGGGTCTTAGTCCTGTCCAGTTAAAATCTCAATTGCCTATTCACATCCAAACAATGCAAGTATTCACTGTTGTTTGAAAAATTGGGGAAAAACACAGGAAGGTGAACAGAACTATTGACATTACTCTCCAAGACCATCTTGGGCAGAAGAGGAGGATTAGTATGGAGAGAAAACTTATCTTTATGAAACACCAGGTAAGGAGAAGAATCAAGAGCTTGTATCTTTGAAACTCTCCTAGCTGATGTAACAGTCACCAAAAACAAGGTTTCCCAAGATAACTTCAAGTCTGAAGTAGCAGCATGTTCAAAAGGAGGGTCTGCAAGGACTTGAAACATGAAAGGAAAATCCCAAGGAGGGACCAGATCCTGAATGGGAGGGCATAATAAAAAGGTATCTTTGAGAAAAGCCTTGAAAATCTTGAGAGTAGAAATTGGAACATTGTCCCTACTAACATGAAAATTGGAAACAGCTGCCAATTGCACCTTAATCATACAAAAAAACAGAGCCTGAATAAAACAAATCCGCAAGAAAATCCAGAACCAACTCAAAAGGAGCATAAAAAGGGATCAAATCCTCAAGATTCAGCCCACACCACAAAATGTCTCTATTTACTGGAATACATCTTCCTCATAGAAAACTTTTGGGATGAAGACAAAATATGCACAACACTATCAGACATCTTGAGATTTCTGCCCATCAAGGAAACTGGAGAAACCATGCATTTAGCTTGAAGGACTGCAGATTGGGAGGATTAAGACCTGCTAGATGAGAAATGAGATTTGGAATGGGCCCCAGAACTGAAGGGGGGGTACCACAGAAAGGGGAAACCACACCTGATGAAGCCAGAAGGGAGATAAGAGGATCACAGTTGCTTTGAAATGGGCTGTCTTCTGGAGAAATTTGACAATCAGAGGAACTATGGGATAACCATACAGGAGTCCCTGGGGCTAAGCATAAAAAAAGCATCTCTGGATGACTTCCCCCGATAAGGGACCAAGGCAAAAATAGCTGCTGCACTTGGTTTTGGAAAGGGAGGCAAAGATGTCACAGTACAGAGTGCCCAGCCCTAGAAGATCCAAGTTGCCACTCCTGGATTCAGAGACCACCAGTTAAGGAAGAAGAATATTCCTGCTCAAGCTGTCAGCCAGAATGTTGAACTTCCCCAGGATGTGCATTGCAAACAGAAACTGAAGTCATCCACTGTCAAACCTTCAAGGCCTCCAGACAAACAGGATAAGAACATGTTCCCCAGTGCTTCTTGGGATACCAGAAAATAGACATATTGTTCATCTGTATCAAAATCACACTGCTGTGGAGAAAGACCTGAAAGGCCTTCAATGCATGGAAGACAGCTCTCACTTCCAGAACACTGATGTGGTGTGGATGTTGGCCTCGGCAGAAGACCAGAACCCTTCAACCTTCCTCCTTCAAAATGCCCCTCATCCAAGAAGGGAGGCATTTGTGCTGACCATGGCTGCAGGAAGGGGAAGAACAAATGATTCCACATTGGGCACTAAGGGAGACTTTAACCAACTGAATTTGATTGTGACAAATCTTTGTCAGTCTAAAAGGAATGTGCATTGGATGGGTCAAAAATGACGACTGCACTGCAACAGTCCATTGCAGAGCCCACGTATGGTACCTCGCTAAAGGAACCAACCCGATTGAAGATGCCATGTGACCTAAGAGTTTCAAGATAGCATGAGCTGGAAGCTTTGAAAGGGCATGCAACAATGCTGCCTGGGATCAAAGGCTGATCACTATGGAACATGGGAGCTTGGCAATTTGGCTGACAGTATCAAAGTGCAACCTACAAATTCCAATGTCTGAAAAGGTTGAAGACTTGACTTTAGATAACTGACAGTAATCCCTAACTTGCTGCATAACTAGAGTAAGGTATCTCTGGCCATGATCAGTGATGCTGTCATGAGGGCAGTAAGGAGCCAATCATCCAGGTAGAGGAAAACCTGAAAACTCAACAGGTACAGTTAGGCTGCAAGCACTGCCATGCACTTGGTGAACACCAGGGAGGCAGTGGTGAGACCAAATGGCAGAGTTATGAATAGATAATGATTAGCCTTCAGACACAAGTGCAAAAAACCTCCTGGAGCACCTAGGACTGGATGTGTTCAATAGACCTCAAGGATGCCTATCATCATATCAAGATAGACAGGTGCTAGCACCTCTCTATCTTGATATGATAATAGGCATCCTTGAGGTCTATTGAACACATCCAGTCATCCTTCCTCAACAGGGATAGAATGCACTGCACTGTGACCATCTAGAACCTGGTCTGTTTCACAAAAGTATTCAACTTACTTAAATCAGAAATGGACCTGAGGTCCTTTTTCTTCTTTGGCAGCAAAAAGAATGTTGACTTCCCTGGATCCTTGCTGCTCTGGTGGGACCTCTTGGATAACTTGATTTGCCAGCAGATTCTGAATTTCTACTGCTGCCTGCAGTCTCTAATGGGGTGGAATATCTGGGAGATGTCTCTGATGGAACCTTGGAATTTATAAAAAGGGAATGGTATAACTTCTGAATATAACTCAACACCCATGTGTCTGAGGTGATGGCATCCCAAGCTTCAGGGGGAGAGCCAAGTGAACCCCGACTGCCTCCAAAGCAGGATAGTCGGGCAACCCTTCAGGATTTCTGAATGGTCCTGCTGGACAAGGCTCAGTGGAAGCCCTGATTTTGCAGACAGCCCCTGCCCTGTGGGTGGACCCAGTATGGCTCCCCCAGCCACGGGAGGAACTCTCTGAAGCAGCATCCTAAGAAAATTGCTACAACTTTCTAAAAAAAGAGACATTTGCCCCCCTTCTGATTCCTCAAAAACGTTTGCTGAGGGGTAGTGAAATACACTCCTTTGGCAGACAGTGCCTTCCCTTCTTGTTTGCTCCTAATAAGAGTGAACTTAATTGTTAGCCTAAACAAGGAAGAACGATCAAAAGCAGCATTAATAAAGGATGCCTTGAAGCAATCCACAAAGTTGCACAGTCGCATCCAACCGTGGTGACACATGGCAATGCTGGAACCAGATGCTTAAGACACATTTGCTACATTCGAAATGAGCATCATGGAAATGTTGGCAATAGACAGCAGGGTAGATAACTGAGTCTCCAGAGTCTTCTGAATCTCTGGAGACTGCTGTACCTTAACATTCCTTGACATTTCAGATACTAGATCGCACTGGGGTCTGGTCAAGTGGGATAAATACTTCATTGTCCTCAGAGCAAATGTTGCTGAGGGATTAGATCTCTTCCCTTGACCATCCCAAGCCCAAGACTCCCTGTTCAGAGGATGGACTGAGGAACTCTCTGCAGAGATTTCTTTCATGGTTGTGGCCACCACCACAATTGCATCCAAGGCCAAACCCTTAACCCAATGTGGTTGATCCTTGACAGGAGCAAGAATTGTGTCAGACCTCTTAGAAATAGGTTCCTTCCATGCCCTTCAAGGCACTAGGTCTATGAGTTCATCCAGAGTTGGGAATGACCCAAGGCATGGATGGGCCTATGCCAAAGGCCTCCAAAAAAACAGATGGCCCTTCAGTGGTCCAGCCCCCACACAGATGAAGAAGCTGCAAGAAGTTGCCAAAGAAGGCATCATCCCATGGAGACTTAGGGGACCCCTCTCCTTCCTTGAGGTTATTATCCTTAGGGACAGACTCCTCAAGGGAGCCAAAGTGCTTCCTCTTCCACTTCCTCTTACCTGAGATCTCCCACTCTGGCAAAGGTGGAGGAGGAAGAAAAGGCAGAAAGTCCTTACTGGACCTCTTACAATTCCCCCTTGGAGGTCTTGGAGTACTTGGAAGAGCAGTGTTTGTTGGATTCCAACAGATTGGAAACCAACCAGCATAGGCTGTCCTGGAACAGGCTGATGACTGGATGCAGCCTGAAATGATAATGGGGATGGAACACCAGTTGAGGATGCTCAGCTCATCGCCTCAGAGGAGGACATCCTCTTTACAATGAAGGCAGAAGCTGACTCTGGCCTCACTGAGCTGAAGCTCCCAGTATCCGAAGACACCCAATACATGCCTGAGTCCAGGGTAGCTACTTCTTGCTCCAAAATCAAGACCGGAGCCAAGCTGTTGAACACAGGAGCTCCAGGTGCAAGGGACAATCCCAAAGCTGAGACCGTTGACCCCAACCCAGAAATACCAGCCTTGATGCCACAGCCCCAGTGTCCAGAGGGCTCTGACATCACCATAATTGATAAGACCAAGATATGAGCCAGACCTGAGGGCATCCATGCCATGGGATCCAGCACTGAGGACCTCAGATCCAAAGGGGTCATGGGAAGAAAGCAAAGTGATGAAGCTGAGGTTCCAGTTCCAGGAACAGGTCCCATACCCAAAGAGAAAGGACGTAATTGCATCTGGGTTTGCAAAAAGGACCTCATTAGCTGCTCCAAGTTAGACATTTTAAAATTGCCCATTGACATCAATGACCGAGTGGATGGGGGCTTAAAGGGTCACTCGTAGGATGAAGAATCTGCTTGCTGGATCCAAGCAAGAATGACTTGGAATTGTGGCGAATAAGGTGAAGATTTTGGTAGCATCTCCGGTGGAGTGAGAAGGTACCAGAGCTGAACGAGTCCCTTTAACCAAAAAGGGACTCAAAACATTAAGTGCTGGAGATGGAGCCTTGCTCATAAGTTGGTATCAAGCGTGATCTGCTCCAAGGGGTCCAAGCCAATGCTGGTGCTGAGGTGGCTGGTGCACCTGAAGGTGATGGGATCTTTGGGTAGGACAAGGTGCAGAGACAGAGGAGGACCTCTTATGATTCCCCTTGGAGGTCTTGGGAGTCCTGGAAGAGCAGAGTTTGATGGATCCAACTCTCAGTGCCAAAGACAGAGGAGGAAGAACCAGCTGGAAGAAGACCCTTAAAGGCCAACATCACCTCTTTTTTGTTAACTGTCCTGGACTCAAAACTCTCTCAGATGGAACAGGGGGGATCAAGATGGACAGTCCACAAATAAACACACTTATCATGTGCATCTTGACAGGGCAGATTGTGCCTGCAGACAACTCATTTTTTAAAGCTCTTATCCATGATAAGGCAGGCCAACACACTGCACAATATAGAAATGAACTATTGTATGCAGAGAATCAAACCGTGTTCCTTAAAGCAGGAAGCAAGGCCAATTACCAGACCATATAAACACTACACTAGCAAAGAAAGTCAAACTCAAGAGGGTAGAAAGGCCCACTACTAACTCTATACAAACACTAGAACAACAAGCCTAATCTAGCTACCTAACTTCCTATGCTAAACTTATATTAAACACAATTATGTAACAAAGTTAAGGAGAAAACACTGAAGGAAAAACTGCAAAAACATTATATTCAAAGGATAAGCTATTGAGCAGCCAGATCAAGCTGCTGAAAGGAATGGAGGCAGACTTGATCTGAGGGGGACAGTTGAGGAGCAGGGGATTGAGGGTAAGGGAAACAGAACCTGGTGAATTGAAGTCTGAAGGACTTGGCCAGTGCTGGATCTGATAACCCGTAGGCAAAGCCAGACAGAGAAGACAACATCAGATCCTTTAAGGAATCTTGATAAGGGAGGAAATGACTCTATACAAATAAGCAGGTCATCTAAATAAGGAAAATGTGGATGCCCTGCAATCTGCAGTAGGCCACTAATGGAGCTAGATGCTTTGGCAACACTCTTGGTGCAGTGAATAGCTCAAAGAAAAATGCAGAGAAATGATGTGACTGAAATACACAAAATCTTAGAAATCTCTCTTCTGCAAGAAGCATCTGAAAGGCCAGCAAAATAATACAGGACTCCACGCATCCTGTGCATGAACTGTTTAGGCATCTGGCATCAGGAAGGAGATATTGCAGCATCCGCTGAAGGATTAGAAAATTCAATAACAGTTTCTACCCTACAGTGATTAGACTTCTCAACTAAGGCACTAGTTCCAGAGGGCTGGACACATAAGTCAATTTTTTATTTATTTATGCAATATATACTTACATATATTCCAAGTAAGTGCAACATTTATTTACTACATCCATAGTATTATTTAACTCACTCAAGTTCAGTATTAGACAAATAAATTGGGCATTGCTCAATCTGTAAATTGTTTTGTATTACTTTAAATAGGGTAGTTAATTTTACTCAGGGGTGGGTATTCTTTTCTTATGAGTGTTGGTAAATGGTCTCTGCTCTTTCTTGCATGTATTGGGAGTAGTACAGTATTTGTTAGTTATGTTTATTCCTCTACTTGTATGTGTTGTTTCACTTTCCTTTGTAATCTCAAGACTTGAGCTGATGCATGAAATTTCATTTAGGTTACACGTGTGTAGTTCTAAACGACGATAAAGTTTACTTCGACTTGAAGTGCTTGCTATTGGAATGTGATGGTCTATATCTCTGAGGTCTAAAGTTACCACAAAGTTCTGATCTGAAATCTTTAAAAAAAGATTTGAGAAAAGAAAGATATAACACTAGTCTACAACAGTGCTTCTTCTATGGAACCAGAAACATTCTGGAATAAAAGTATTTTCTTATTTGATCCGTAGGAACACAATCTATGACTCTGGCATCTAACGTGCTGGAGCACTGGAGGAAACAATTCTGTTGCTTTCTTTTTGGGATTTTCATTAGTTCCCTCCTACCATGTATTCTTAGCAGTCTGACTGTTAATAGGAGGCACCCTTTATTTGGTTTTGTCTTTTAAAGGGAGCAGGAATTGGACGTAAAGAATTTGAGGAACTGAAAAATCCTAGAAACTCCCTGCATTAATTTACTTCTCTTATTCCGCAGTTTGAGGACTTGGGTAGCAGGACCAAATAAAACATTTCTATCCAGAGAAGTGCTCAGGATTTCTAAGTCATTTAAAAACAAACAAATAAAAAAAAAACAAACAGAAGTTATGCATTCACCATAAAATTCCATCTGTGTTGTCCATTGTCATTCCTCAACATGTTAGTTCGGATCCAACTTGAACACTTTTTACAGCTCACGGCTACTGCAAATTCTCAAGCTTCTCCCTTACCCATAATGCTGTAGCCCCCTCCATACATCAGATCTTGTTTGCTGCTTTTTTTGCTAAATAACAATGTAAGAAATAATGATTATATGAGAAACCACTATGTGGAGCTCAAAAGGAGGAGCTTTGGTTCCTCCAATATCCTGTTATTCTTCCAGAAGTCAAAAACAAGAAAGGTAGGGGGTTGAAGAATGAAAATAGACAACACAGATGGAACATTATGGTGAGCACATAACTTATCTGATGTTGTCAATTTTCATTCATTCTTCAACGTGTAGGACAGAGTTCCCAGCTACCTGAATTTTGGGTGCACACTAAGAAAGGATATTCTTGAGGACTATTGAACTGAAGACTGCTCTTCCCCTACAGACCAGATCAATTTTTGTAATGAGTAATAAAAGTATAAAGATTAGCCTAAGTGGCTGCAACACAAATATCATCCATGGAATATCTGGATAAAAATGCTGAAGAGGTTGCCATGGATCTAGTGGAATGAGCTGTCAAGGGTTTTGGTAAGGATAAACAAAAGAAATACAATCAGTTAACAACTTAGCTAAAGTTATTTTGGTAACTGGCTTTCCCAATCTTGACACTGAAAAGGAGACAAATAATTGATCTGATTTTCTGAATTTGTCAGTTCTTTGCAGACGGAAACGTAATTGTCTGTGAATGTCCCAACAACGTATTCCCCTTTGCTGGAGATATTTAGGAAGAAGACTGGAAGGTTAATAGATTAATTAATGTTGGATCCTGATCTATTTTCTTGTTGGAGCTTTTCTCCCCGGGCCTCCACTGAAAATGGGCTCTTTTAAGCCCAGTGGACTTTCCCAGTAAACAAATGCAATAAATGAATAAAAGATGGACTGGTTCGTAAGGGCATTCTGTCATTAGGAAAAATCGAATAAGGTGGTTTAGAAGATAAGGCTTGCAGTTCTGAAACTCTTCTAGCCAATGCAATGGCTACCAAAAATATTGATTTCCAAGTTAAAAACTTTAATTCACATTTTGCAGCTGGTTCAAATGGTGATCGAGTCAGGCCTTGTAACACTAAATTCAAATCCCATGGTGGAGTACGATCTTTAAACAGAGGTTTCAGTAAAAAGGTTCCTTTTATAAATGGCTTAAGGAGCCGTGATGAAGCTAAGGTAGAATTGTCAGCTCTGACATGAAAACTACAAATAGCAGCCACTTGTACTTCAGCTGTTGATGAACTAGTTCCTTCATTAAAAATAGAATCCAAAAATTCAAGAACCGTGGATACTGGTGCTAAAAAGGGATCAATGTTTTTCTGCTGTGCCTCACAAAACAAATTTTTTCCATTTTTCTTTTGTAAATCTTCCTAGTGGAAGCTTTGTGGGAAAAAAAAGAATGTGATAGACAGGGAGGAGAGCCAGGGCTGTCTCGCTATCAGTGTAACTGGAGAAACCATGTGGTCAACTTTAGGCCCAAAATATCTGGGTGAGTCATGTCTGTTGGGTGAGACAGAAGGTCTGGAATTGGATCCAGGATCCAAGGAGGATAAAGTAGATGAGGCTAAAGGAAGGGAAACCAAATCTGATGGGGCCAATAAGAGGCAATGAGGATTACTATGCTTTTCAATCAAGATGATTTCTGAAGAAACTTAGTGGTAGTACGCATCCTGAAGTAAGTACAATTGTGTACACTTACCATAAATGTAGATGTTTGAGTGTATTCACTGTTGCAGTAATCAACTGTGGGTTTATCCCTGCTGTGGTAGCCTTCAGCCAGCTCAAATACCAGAGTCAATTATTTTTGTGTCGGCTGCAGTCACCTATAGTCTGACGTCAGCTCGTCAGTGCTATAAAGCAAGCCAGCCGACATCGTTACATCAGTTTTTCTTGCCCTAACTCATCAGAAGCACAAGGACATAAGGAAAAGTGGTCCTGGTGGCAAAAATCCACCGTGGGAAGCTTATGTCCCCCTAGGGGAAGATGCTATATAGCGGATGGAGGGAGGGAAATCAGGACTGCAACCATGAATACATTCGTACATCTACATTTATTATAAGTGTACACAACTGTACTATGTTCTTCATGTTTCACTGTTGCAGTCATCACCTGTGGGAGGATTCCCAAAGCTGAGGAGAGGGGTGGAGGATAGGCTAGAGTCCTAGGCCTGGGTCAGGAGGCCCTGCAGAACTGCAGAGGCAAACCTTGCCCTAGACTTACAAAAAAGAGGTAGGTGGTAATGCGTTGTAAAGGTATGGACAGAAGTCCAGGTGGCAGCTTCCAAGATGTCCCTGGTGAGGACTCCTCTGAGGAAGGCTGCGGAAGTGGAGGCTGCCCTAGTGGAATGGATATGAATAGACTTGGGAGGCATTTCCCATGTAGTCTGTAGAAGAAATTGATACAGTGTGATATCCATTTGGAAATGGTTTGTTTGGAAATGGGGTTCCCCTCTGCCCTGCAGCAAAGCTGACAAGTAGTTGGTCTGTTTTTCTGAATGGTTTAGTATGGTCCAGATATGTCCGAGTTGTCTGTGCATGCCTAGCGAGTGTAGAATTCTTTCCCCCTTGTTTTGAGGGTTGGGAAAGAAGGGGGGTAGGTGTATGGCCTCGTTGAGGATCAGATACCACCGTGGGATTAAAGGAGGGGTTAGTCTTCAGGGAGACCCTGTCTGCATGGAAAATGATGACGGGCTCAACAGCCATGAGAGCCTGAAGTTCTGATACCCTTCTGGTTGAGGTGATAGCTAGTAGGAAGGCAGTCTTCCAGTACAGGTATTTTAATTCTGCAGAAGCAGTAGGTTCGAAAGGAGGTAAGGTTAGTTTTTCTAGAACATAATTCAGGTCCCAGGGTGGCGTGGGAGGACTTCTGGGAGGTCTGATATTAGAAGGCCCTCTAAGGAATTGCTTAATCAAAGGATGAGAGAAGAGGGGTCAGTCTGAATCATAATGGGCAGAAATGACCAAGGCATGGATTTTAATAGAGGAGAAAGAGAGGTCATTATTGATCAACTCGGCTAGGTAATCCAAGATAAGAGGGATGGAAGGATGGGAGGTACTGGCCCCTTTGGACTGATTCCAGGAGCAAAATCTTTTCCATTTCTCTGTGTATGATTTTCTGGTACTGGGCCTTCTGGCCTCTGTGATTATGTCTGGGACCCGTTTGCTTACCAGGGACTCCTTGCTGGTTTTTAAAGTATAAGCCATGCTGAAAGATTGAGAGTCTGTAAGTCTGGGTGCAGTATATCCCCCTCCTCTTGGTCAAGAGGTCTGAGATCCGGGAAGCTGCTTGGGGGGCTGTAAGGTCAGAGTGCGCAGTAAGGGGTACCAATGTTGTCTGGACCAATCTGGAGCAATTAGGATGGCCCTTGGTCTCAACTCTCTTATTTTCATCAGTACCTTGGGAATAAGGGGTAGAGAGGGAAGGCGTACACAAAGAGGGAGTTCCAGGGGAAGGTCAAGGCTTCCAACTTCCATACTAGGAGGTGATACTCCCTGGTACAGAACATTTGCAGCCGGTGGTTGAGGTGCGAGGCAAAGAGATCCACTTCCAGAGTCCCCCACTCCTGAGTGATTTGCAGAAAGATTTCCCTGTGGAGCTGCCGTTTGTGGGGGTCCAGTAAGTTTCTGCTTATGTTGATGTACCATACTACTGTGGTGTCTGTTTTTATATGGAGAACTCCTGGCCTGAGATGGGGTTTGAAGGATGTCAGAACCTTTTGTACTGCCATCATTTCTTTCTGACTCATGTGCAAGTGAAGTTGCTGGGCATCCAAAAGACCTTGGGTGCACCTGCCTACTAGGTTTGTGCCCCAAGCAATGTCTGAGGCATCAGTGGTGATGGTCTGGCCCAAAGGGAGGAGGATGAAGGGAAGACCCTTGTTCCTGGCACAGGCCTCTGCCCACCAGAGAAACTCGGCCCTTATACATGGGATCAGAGGGAAAGAGGTCTCTAGAGACAGTGTACTGGCAACAAAGGTTCTTTAAATACCACTCATGTGAAGCCTTGCCAGGGGAATGAGAAGGATGCAAGATGCCATGTATCCCAGGGCTTGCAGGAATTTCCTCACAGTGAGGTGACATCTGGATGCCAGCTGGGTAAAGTAGACAGACAGGAAGCTCTGCTTTTCTGGGGATAGGAAGGCCTTTTGGGATGCTGTGTCTAGCACAGCTACCAAGAAAATGATCTTACTGGTGGGGTTTTGTTTTGATTTCTTCACGTTGATGGTGAACTCTAGGGAAGTTAGGAGTGTTGAGAGCCTGCTCTGAAGCACAGGAATTTTCTGCATGATTCCCTGATGGGGATGTGGAGGTAGGCATCTTTTAGGTCTAGGGTCACTAGGCATTTTTGTTAGCATAGGCAGCAGCTGCTGCAAAGTTAGCATTTTGAATTTGGGGACCACTAGGGAGGTGTTCAGAATGGATAGATCCAGGATCGGGCACCAAGTGCCTTCTTTTCTGGGAACTAGGAATAGTCTGGAATAAAAGTCTTTGCTTGTTTGATCTGAGGGAACAGGTTCTACTGCCCCCTGGGATATGAGAGTTTGGACCTGTTTCAATGCCTCTACCCACTGATTTGGAGGTAAACCTGGGTATCCTCTTGGAGTTGGGAGTTCGCTGAAAGGGAATTTGTATCCCTGAAAAATTATCTTTAAGACCCATTGGTCCTTTGTTACAGAAAACCAATTGTCTTTGAAGAGGGAGAGCCTTCCCCCTAGTTTTTGATGAGAGAAGGGAGGGCAGAGGGGGGAGGAGTCATTGCGAGTGTTTGCCATAGAAGGTTGGCTTAGAACTTCCTGCCTTAGAGATGGAAGTGGTCCATTGTTTGGTTTTCTGCTGGTCCTGGGATAGGGGCCTGGATGGTCTGCCCCTGTGGGGCTTAACTTGGCCCTGTCTGCTACGTGCAGGGAAGGCCCAGTGCTTAGAGGAAAAGTTCCTGCTGAATCTGGGAGGTTGAACTTGAAAGAAATCTTTTATTGTTTGCATACATCTTGATTTGTCTTCCATCTTTTTAAGCACCTCTTCTGCTTTTTCCCCAAACAAGCGCTCATCTAGGGGTGCCTCAATAAGTTAAGACTTGACATGATCAGGGAGAAGTTGTTCCTTTAGCCATGCATGTCTCCTAATAACAGATCCTGTAACTGCTGACCTGCTAGAGGCTCCTAGAGGGTCATATCCACATTGTAATGAGTGTTTGGCCACTTGACAAGCAGAGTGCAATAAATCTGCTAACACTTTTGAATTGGCATAGTCGGGAAAGGTAGCAGTCTTCTGTTTTAATTGTTCCAAAGTGTGTTGTTGATATTGTAACATATGGAACTGACAACTGAGTGCTCTAATAGCTAAGGTTGCAGAGGTGTATACTTTTTTACCCCATCTGTCCAGAGCTTTGGGGTCCTTGTCAGAAGAAAGAGGATTCCTGGCAGAACTAGTCTTAGCTCCTTTAGGTCCCTGCGTAATGACCTCTGGGTCTGCAGCAGGATTTCTGTACAGGTATTTGTGAGGATCTGGTACTATGTAGTACCTGTCGGGTTTACTTGGAGCAGGAGGAAGGGCATCAGAGGCTAAACTGGATTCATGGAAAACATCATCCACCACTTCTAAAATGGGGACGGGGTGGCCAGGGGTCTGTGCTGGGGCAGGTCCAGAAACTCTCAAAGTCTTTTCTTAGACTGTGGGAAGTCCTGAGATTCCCACTGGAAATGTTCCCTGAGGGAGTGAAGGGTTTCCCCAAAGGAAAGGTCCTCTGGAGGGGAGGCAGAAGAGATGGATTCCTCTGCATCTGAATCCTCATAAGCAGTTAAGGGATGCTGTTCCTCTTCAATAACTGAATAGTCAGATTCCTCAAAATTCTGTTCTGTCATAATTTCTGGGGAAGGGTGCCTTTTCCTTTTAGGAGTAGTGGCCTGACTACCCCACATAAGGGAGATGAGATCCTCCGTCATTTTAAGCATTTGTGCTTGGGGTGGTGGAGCAGTAGCAAGATGGTGGCTAGAAGCAGATTTCCTATGAGTGGCCTGGCTTCTAAGCCTGAGAGAATCCATTGGTCTGAGAGAAATGGTAGTCAAATGCGAAGACGTCATTTTTTGTCTAGATTCAGTAGTGCAAAAGGCCTCCTTGGAAGCCAGTGCCCGCATTGTGGCTCTGGATCCAACTGAGGCAGAGACTGCCAAAGGCTCAGAAGACAAAAAAGATTTCTGCGGAATACTGGACTCCAAAAGGGTCTCAGTAGAGGCCTGCGTAGATATCGAATCGGGCATCAGGGGCTGCGAAAGCACCTCACTGGATTCCGGAGAACTGACGACCTGCTTAGCGGTATCATAACCAAAAGGCTTAGCCTTGTGTGGTCTGCCTCTATCTTTATCTCTAGTTTTTTTCGGAATGTCCACAGATTGTTGGCTGACAGACTCCATATCAGAATCTGAAGACAGAACATGAAAATAGCTGTCTACAAAAAGTGCTCTACGGCGAATGGTTCTCACATTAAAGAGGGCACAGAACCGGCAATGGGGGACGTCGTGCTATGTGCCTAAACAAGTGAAGCAGTAAGAATGGAAGTCTCGGTGTAGGATCTGCTTTCCACGGGCGAGATAATTGTTAACTCTTTCGGATATCGGTTAGTGCAAGAAAAAAGGATTCCCAATGGGGTACTTAGCTTTAGATGTTTTCAGCTGAAATTCAGCTTCTGGTAGCGACCTTGTAAACGCAAGGTACAGGGTTTGAGTCTCACAAGGGATAATTGGCTAGGCTTACAATGGCTCGCAAGGGCAGTTAGCCTAGTACTAACCTATGAACCGACCGGCACTCATGCAAACTGCTTCTGCTACGGGCTCCACAGCAAGAAAGACTGCTGTAATGACATCTGCAGCAGACGCAAAAAAAATGACTCTGGCATTTGGGCCAGCCGAGGGCTACCAAAGCAGGGATAACCCACAGGTGATGACTGCAACAGTGAAACACGAAGAACTTTTAGTTATGTACTCACCATAACTTCAGATGTTTGGGATCCATCTCGCCTACATTCTGACTGATGGGTTCGGAGCCGATCCCTCGGCTCCGACTCGGCACGCTTATGCCAAAGAGCGAAGTCTCTTATTGGCTGAGCTTACTATATCCCAGGATGCACCACTACCAGTCCCCCAGATCTAGTTTGTCCGCATACATGCACACATGCACACACTGCTTATATAACATCGTCAGATGAAACAAGATAAAAACAGTAGAACTCAAACCGTTCAATCTCTTCTGATCTCCAAGGCAGGGGGAAGGAGGGTGGGTATTAGGAATGTAGGCGAGATGGATCCCAAACATCTGAAGTTATGGTGAGTACATAACTAAAAGATGTTATGTGATCCTATCTCGCCTACATTCTGACTGATGGGACAGCGTGCCTAGCACCTGAATCCTGGGTGGCTCACTGGAAAACACTCCTGAGTACCGTGGAACCAAATGATGCTCGCCCTTTAGATGCCACATCCAATTTATAGTGGGAAATGAAAGTGTGCGGGTTGGACCAAGTAGCCAGCACAAATCTCAGAAATAGCGAGCTTGGAATGAAATGCAATAGAGGTAGCCATAGCTCTAGTAGAGTGAGCTTTGACAGATGTTGTAAGTTGCTTATTTGAAGAGGAATAAGCCTGAGTTATGCAATCTCTAATCCATTTGGCAATAGTCGCTTTAGTGATGGTTTTACCCAGTTTATTATCTGAAAAGGACACAAACAATTGGTCTGTCTTTCGAATCTGTTGAGTCCTGTCTAGATAGAAGCGCAATTGCCTGTGAACATCCAACTTATGCAAGGTGTATTCCGCTTTGTTTGAAAATTTTGGAAAGAAAACTGGTAGTTCTAGAGATTGTTGGAGACAGAGATTAGAACAAACTTTTGGAACAAAGGATGGGTTAGGCCTAAGTGATACTCTATCCTTGTGAAAAATCAAGTACGGTGGTTTGATAGATAGGGCTTGAAGTTCTGAAACTCTTCTTGCAGAGGTAATTGCAATTAAGAAGGCAGTTTTCCAAGACAGATATTTCAACTCACATGTAGCAGCCGGTTCAAAGGGAGAAGATGTTAAGGCACTAAGTACCAAATCAAGATCCCACGGAGGCGCAGGATGAAAAACTGGGGGTCTTAAAAGCACAGCACCCTTCATGAAAGTTTTACATAATCTGCTACTCATCAACGGTGGGTCTATGGATTCGTGAAATTTGGAGATAGCTGCTAGTTGGACCTTAATAGTAGAGACTGAAGATCCTTGATTAAACAAGGATGTTAAAAATTTCAAGACCTCTGGTATCGGGGCAGTAATAGGGTCTAAGCCTCTGAGTTGAGCCCAGATAGCAAACCTCTTCCACTTACTGTGATACAATTTCTTAGTGGTGGGTTTGTGGGCTGAAGATAAAATATGAATAACTTCAGGGTCCAGGGTGTGATTTCTGACTAAAGTCGGAAGTGGAGGAGCCAAGCTGTTAATTTCAAAGTGTGAAGGGACTGGTGCTGTTGTCCCGACTGATGAATCAGAAGGTCCGGGGTTAGATCCAAAAACCAAGGACCGTCCAGAGCATATTTCTGTAGTTTGGGGAACCATACCTGACGAGGCCAGTACGGAGCAATTAGAATCATTGTGGACCCCAATTGGGAAGCTTTCTGGATGACTTTGGGAAGGAGTGGAACCGGAGGGAAAGCGTAAAGCAGTCCTGTTGGCCAAGGTTGGACTAGAGCATCCGTAGCTGCTTCCCCTTGACACGGGGTCAAGGAAAAGAACCTTTTGCACTTCGTGTTCTGTGGTGTTGCAAACAGGTCGCAGCACGGAGTCCCCCATCTTTTGAAAATCTGAGCTGCTACAGCTTCGTTCAGGGACCACTCGTGAGGAGAAAGAATAGTCCTGCTCAGTCTGTCTGCCAATACATTGGATTTTCCTGGAATGTGGGTCGCTACCAGGAAGCGGTTGGTAGCCACTGCCCATTCCCACACCCTCATGGCCTCTCTGCAAAGGGGGTAAGATCTGGTCCCTCCTTGTTTGTTTAGATACCAGACCACCGACATGGTGTCTGTGTGGATAGCGATAATGCCTTGAGGGAGAAAGTTGTGGAGGGCTTGTAGAGACAGAAGTACAGCCCTCATTTCCAACACATTGATATGGAGAAAGGTTTCGTTTGGAAGCCAAGATCCCTGAACTGACCTGCCCAGACAATGCCCCCCCCACCCCGTCTGGGAGGCATCCGTCATCAAGGTGGCTACCGGAGGGGGCATAACAAAAGGTCTTCCCTGATTCAGATTGGATGGCAGAAGCCACCAGCGGAGGTCCCGTTTGCACGTTTCTGTAATCAGTATGTGATGATTGAGGGGGAGATCCTGAAAGGACCATTGTGTCGATAACAGCCACTGAAGAATCCTCATGTGCAATCTTGCCAGCGGAACTAGGAGAACCGTGGCAGACATTGAACCTAAAAGTTGCAGGACCAACCTGGCTGGGGCTTTGGATCTTAGAAGCAGGGCTCGGACTTGACCTTGTAATGTTTGTATCCTTTCGGTAGGAAGGAAAATTCGCATCAATTTTGAGTCTATCTCTGCTCCTATGAATCTTATGCGCTGAGAAGGCAGCAAGACAGACTTTGACCAGTTGAATGTAATTCCCAGGAAGCACCCAGGAGATGGTGGCTTGTAGGTTCTCTAGTAGTAGATGCCTGGTGGTGGCAGTCAGGAGCCAGTCGTCCAGATAGGGAAACACTTGGAATCTGAGACTCCTCAGGTGAGCAGTCACTACTGCCAAACACTTGGTGAACACCCTGGGGGCTGTGGTGAGACCAAAGGGCAGAGCACAAAACTGGAAATGACTGTCTCCCAGGCTGAAGCGCAGATACCTCCTGGACGCCTGATGTATCGGTATGTGATAATAAGCGTCCTTGAGATCTATGGAGCACATCCAAACATTTTTCTCCAACAATGGGAGAATGGATTGTAAAGTGACCATTCGGAATTTGGACTTCGTGACGGACTGGTTTAGTTTGCTGAGATCCAAAATGGGTCTCAGGTCCCCTGTCTTTTTTGGCACTAAAAAGAACCTTGAGTAGTTTCCGGATCCGATCTGGTCTGTGGGGACCGGTTGGATGACTCCTTTTTCTAGCAGCTTTGAAGCTTCTACGGCTGCAATTTCCCTTTGACTGGGTGGTGGGTCCGGGATTTTTTTGGACGGTGGGGGTGAGTGTGTGAAGGGGATGGTGTAACCTCCGGCA
Source organism: Protopterus annectens (assembly GCF_019279795.1). Classification (NCBI taxonomy): domain Eukaryota; kingdom Metazoa; phylum Chordata; order Ceratodontiformes; family Protopteridae; genus Protopterus; species Protopterus annectens. The sequence goes on from NC_056732.1 coordinate 1,340,391,301, forward strand.
ATAATCCGAAGCACCCATCTGTCCTGAGTAATAGACTCCCAGGCTTTTAGGTGCTTGGCAAAACGGCACCCGACTGGCTCCGGAGCAGCACAGCCGGGCAATCCCTCATGGAGTGTGGGAGGCTGAAGAGCCACGAAAGGATTTGCGGTCTCCATTGTTGCGGGGGCCTCTGCCGCCTCTGGGACGGCGTCTCCCAGAATAATTTCCCCGTCCTCTGCCTCTGGAAGGGGAATCTTCCTGCTGTTGGGAAAAGAATTTCTGTGATTTGCGGAACCACATCTTCCCTCCTCTTTTAGCCTTGGGATAAGGCCGAAAGGGAGTGGAATAACGTGCTCCTACGGCAGATAAAGTCTTTCCCTCTTGCTCACAGCAGGTAAGAGTGTCTTTTACCTTGGGTCCAAACAAAGAGGACCCATCAAAGGGAGCGTCGGCAAAGGAAGACTTGAAGGCCTCCGCGAAATGACACAAACGGAGCCTGGCTTGTCTCCGTAGAGCCACGCCTGTGCCTGCCGCTCTGCCCGCCCCTTCGGCCGCATATGAAATGAGCCTCATGGACGAGTTAGAAATCGAGGTAAGGATAGCCAACTGAGAGCTAACCGACTGGGCTAGCTGCTCAGGTAGGTTACCTGAGAGGGAGTCTGAAAGCTCCTTGACCAGATCCCTCTGTAGTCTGGTGAAATGTGCCAAATAATTCAGGGACCTTAGAGTAAAGGCCGCTGAAGTCAGGGTGCGCTTCCCGTGCATCGTCCATGCTCCTAGACTCCTTATTAGGAGGATGGACGGACGTTGAAGCCTCTGCCACGTCCTGCTGGGTAGCAGATGCCACCACCATGGCATCTACAGCCACGCCTTCGCCAAGAACTCCTTCTCGGGTGGGGCAGACAAAAATTTGTTAGGGCGAGAAGGCACTGGTTCCACAGTATCTGGATGTTCCCACGCCCTCCGACAAACCAAATCCAGGAGCTCGAAGGGCGGAGACACCCAGGAGGCGGAGGGCTGAGCCCCGAAGGCCTTGAGAAACACTGACTCATCAACGGAGGGGGGTTTGGAATTCCAGCCGCCTCGTTGCTTAAGGATTTCTAGAATGTCTGCAAATGAGACATCATCCGAGGACGACTTTGGGGACCCCTCCGCATCATCAAGATCAGTGTCAGATGTAAGAGACTCGTCGGGGGAGTCCACGTGCTTCCTCTTGCACGATCTCTTCCTTGGGGGCTCTTCCAAAGACAACTCCGAAGAACCCTCAGGAGGAGGGGAACCCCCCCGTGGGGGTAACCTCAGGCCCCGGGGCTCCGCTGCCTAGAGACAGGGGAACTGCCAAAGACCCAGTCTCCATGCCCGGGGAAGGTGCCGGTAAAGCTGTAGAGATGGCCGAAGAAGACTTGGCCAAGGCACTCCTCATAGCTCTGAAAGCCGGACCCCCAGAATCCTGGGAGTGTCCGGTCCCCGGAGCCATGATAGCAGACGGAAGTCCCGCGGCCAAAGCACCGAGAGGGAGGCTCGGAACTGACAGCATTGGTCCCGAAACGTCACCTCCGGGTCCGACCGAAGAAGTCCGTGTGCTAAACTCGGACCCGGAGGCCGGGGTTGGAGTAAGGGTCGGAGCCGACCCTAGGATCTCCACCGGCTCCACCAGCACCTGCTTCGACGGAGCCGAAGCGGTCGGAGGAGGAATGGCAATGGAGTGGGCTATCGGCTCCGAAGCCAATTGGGTTGGAGCCGAAACAAATTTTTGAAAGACTGGGGACTGGAACAGTCTTTGGAGCACCCTGTCTATGTCCGAATCCGACATCCTCGATGACCTGGAGGAGACCGAACGGGTTTGAGTAGGTCTCTCCAACGGCTCCAAGGGACTAGGGGACCGGCTCCGAGGTGACTCGATAACTATCGGCGCCGAAGGAATGCACAAGCCAATTTCCATCGGTGCCGAAGAGGACTTCGGCGCCGAGGAGGAAGTGTCTGAGCGGACAACCTTCATCGGCTCCGAGATCAGTGGAGCCGATGAAGGTGACCCGCCTCGATGCCCCAGCCGCCGGCTCCAACCCAGAGGAGTCGAGACTGGAGGCATCGAGGCAGACTTCCGCCTCGGCTCAAGTCCGTGGAGCCGAAGGAGAAGCCTGCCTATGTTTTTTGGCGGTCGGGTCCGACGGACTGGTCGGAGCCGACGCCCTTTTCTTTTTAGCAGGAGAAGGAGAGGACGCTAAAGCTTCTTCAAAGGAGGGTTTTATAAGGCCTTTCAAAATAAGTTTATTTTTCCTCTCTTGGAGGACCCTCGAGGAAAACGCGTGACACACGCTGCAGGACTCCTGCAAATGTTTGGCGCCCAAACAATATACACAGAGAGAGTGGTCGTCTGTGATCGACATTTTAAAGCTGCACTTAGTGCACTTCTTAAAGCCCGAAGGCCTAGGGGCCTGAGACATTATAGCAACAAATTCAGAAACTCTATACAGAAAAAAACACACTGTTCTGTTTTTTTTTTTTTTTTTTTTTTTTTAAAGACTGTCACTACAAAGATTAACTTACGGTTGCCGATTAAGATTGACAACTACAGAAACAATAACTAAGGGGATCCTAAAAAACCCCTAAGGATTTGACAAGAAATTGACTGACAGGGAGAGGCCCTTCAGTTCAAGGGGGCCTCTAGTCAGAACAAACACACAATCATACACAAATTTCTTCACAAAAATACCAGTCACACACAAAAAGTACGAAGTAGCTGTTAAAACAGCTTTTTGTTATAGAAATAGGAAATTCCTGACAGAAAAAGTTAGTGAAAAACACTACTTAGCTCAGCCAGCTCGAGACCACGTCTTTGCTAGTTAGCGGCAAACGAGATCTGGGGGACTGGTAGTGGTGCATCCTGGGATATAGTAAGCTCAGCCAATAAGAGACTTCGCTCTTTGGCATAAGCGTGCCGAGTCGGAGCCGAGGGATCGGCTCTGAACCCATCAGTCAGAATGTAGGCGAGATAGGATCACATAACATCATCTGTTAAGCACATCCAGTCATCCTTGTGCAGGAAATGCAAAATGGATTGAACTGTGACCATCCAGAACTTTGTATACTGAACTGATTTATTCAGTTTACTGAGATCCAATAATTGGTCTCCAGTCTCCTGTTTTCTTTGGTGCTAAAAAGAATCCAGAGTAAGTTTTGGAATCTCTCCGGTCTGGGAGGACCTTTTGGATGACTCTTTTTCCAGCAGATTTTTTATTTCTAAAGCTGCTACTTTCCTCTGATTGGGTGGAACATTGGGAATTCTGTTTACTGTTACGGGGGTGGTAGGGAAAAGGGAACTGCATAGCCCCAGGAAAGAATCATCTGCACCAATGCATCTTTTGTAATGTCTAGCCAGGCTTTCTGGTGCAGAGACAGATGACCCTAACTACCTCCAGAGGTGGACAATCTGACCACCTTCCAGAAGCACTGATAGGGTCCTGTCAGAGAAGGAATCTTTGGACTCCTTGTTCTACAGGCCTCCTCAGCTGTGTGGGTGGTGTCTTCCATTAGAATTCCCTCCTCTGCCCCTGGGGGAACTATCTTCACACATGGAAAGGACCCTGGGACTTACTGAACCACATTTTCCAACCACCTCATTGATTCCAAGAAAAGGTTATTTGAGGAGTCGAAAAATGTACTGCAGACAGGGTCTTAACATCTTACACCTAGAGTGTGTGATTTTAACTTTAGGGCTAAACAAGAAACTTATGTCAAAAGGTACACTGATGGAGGACTAAAAAGGCTTGGCAAAAATCACACATGTGCATCCCTACATGCCTGTTAATAGAAATATGCCTGAACCCGCTGTCCTTGAGGTACCTTCAGCTGCAAGTGAAATGATTTAAGGTAACCAACTGTGATGCAACTGTGCCTCACCAGTTATTGCTCCCGAGAGGAATTTGGAGAGTTCTTTAATCAAATCCCTCTGAAGTCTGATGAAGTGTGCCAAACAATTCAGTGATCTAAGTGCAAAAGTCACTGAAGTGTAAACATGCCTCCCATACCTGTCCATTGCCCTAGACTCCCTGTTAGGGGGATGAAGAGAAGAACTCTGCTCCACTCATTTTTTCTTTCTGGCTGCTGGTATGACCATGGCATCTACTGGCACTCCCCTTGCTCTGTAACTCTTTACCCTTTGGTTGTGCCAGGATCCTATCTGGTCTCTTGGGGATCAGCTCAACAGAATTGGGTTCCTTTCACTCATGCCAAGAGATCAACTCAATGAGCTTGTCAGTGGGTGGAGTCACCCAGGAAGTACATGGACCAAACCCAAATGCCTCCAGGAATACTGATTCTTCTTGGGAAGGGTTATAAGTAGACCAACCACCCCTTTGTTTAAAGTTATCCAAAATAGCTCCAAAGGAGACGTCATCAGGTGGTGATCTTGGGGATCCTTATCCTTCATCGAAATTAGTATCTTCTGTGACTGACTTCTGAGGGGAGTTTAAGTACTTCCTCTTCCACTTTCTCTTCCTAGGGACTTCAGTGAGGTGCTCTGAAGAAGTATCGGAAGACAAAAGAATACCCTGTTGGATGGCCTACAGACTATGGGCTGGCTGTCCCTGTGGAGTAGGGTGATGAGGCTCATGATACAAAGACATCTGGGAACCAGATGGTAGATCCAATGGTGGTGGAACTGTCTGAATTCTAGAAGAGAATACTCTCTCTACTACCTCAAAGGCAGAACTACCCTGGGGAGAAGGAAGCTGACAGAACTGAGAAGACATGCTTCTGGACCATCGGCTCCCCCTGACTCAAAGGCAGTCCACCCGATGCAGAAGTCATAGCCGAGCTGTCCAATGCCAAAGCTTCGATGGGCAGACATGGCTCTGACAGCTTTGGAGTTGACGCTAGCACCTCGGAGCTGACAATGGTTCTTTGACTCTGAGAGTCATCCAGCTCTGACACATTTGGAGTCGGTTCACTCAGAGAAAGTGTCACATCCAAAGATACAGTCATCTTTGGATCTGATATATATGGTCCCAGAAGGCTCAGATCCAAGGGCTCCAAAGCCAAAGGACAGATTGATGAAGGAGCCAAGAAAGGTGGAGTGATACTAATAACAGTATCCTGACATGAAGTGGTACGAGCCGGGAGAACTCCCATCTGTATCTGCTCAGAGAGAAACTTCCTCATCATTCTCTTAACATCTGCCGCTGTAAGACTCCTGGAAGAACAGGAAGAAGCTAAGAGGGAGCTCTAGAGTGTCGGTACCTGTCTAAAAAGGGGAAGGTAGCCAAGAGGGGACAAGGTCCAGAGAGGATGCATAATGAGTCTGGGGGAGCTCTTTCGGCAAAGAGAAAACTGGATCCAATGAAGCAAACCTTATATCTGAAACAGATCTGAGGATTTGGTCTTCTGATCCAACCATTTTAAAACATTCCGGGCCTGCTCCTGGTTTTGATCGGAAGAAGCAGTTGAAGAACCAGATGGTTTAGGTAGTTATTTTGTCTACTCTTTTTGGCCTGCCTGGGAGAGTTGTGCTCCAGACAATGGGACTCAAAAAGTTGCAGGGAGAAGTCTGTTCAAAATCAATTTACTCTTTCTACCAACTAAAGCCATTGGATTAAAAGATTTATATATCTCGCAAGGGAACAGACACAAGAGTTGTGGGGCATCAGACAAAGGAATCTTGTGCCCACACTTTTTGAAACCCAAAGGTTTTTCAGCCACTATACTACTAAACAGCTAAGAAGAATAAGACAGAAAACTTTTTTTTTTTTTGTTAGTAAAAAAAAGAAAAAATATCAGCAATGGTATAAAGGATTATAACGGTAGAAAAGACAATTAGGGAAAACTGCCAACAATAGTATCAAGACACACACACACACAAAAAAAACGTAGGGCTAAGGGAGTCTTGCTTAAATAAAAATACATAGTATAAAATAGAAATACACTAGAAAGGTATAACACGGAAAGATTATAACTCACTAAATGCTCAAGAGCTGACACCAACCACGTCCATATGCAATGGTAGCAAACGAGATCTGAGGGATGGAGGGGTCTTCAGTATTATGGGTATGGGAGGAGCTTGAGAGTTTGCATTAGCCACGAGCTATAGAAGGCAGGTGAGTCGGATCCGAGTATCAGATCTGAACCCACATGTTGTGGAACAAATTAAAACTGACATCATCAGATCTTTTGGTTACATGCCCAACCAAATCGTGTCAAACTGTGACTGAAGCAGAAGCCCTAGAAATCATATTAGCATAATCATAAACTCTTTTTAAAGCATGTATAAACACTTGAGACAAATCAGTAGCAATTTGATAGAGATAAGATCTCCCATCTGAAGGATGGGAAGCAGGAAATTCAAACTATTAGCACATTTAAGCATAAATCTTGGCCCAGTGTTAGATGGTACACTTACTGAAGTGAGCACATTGGGGACAGTTAAGTATAGTATATCATGCCCAAGCAAAATGAACACAGAATGAAAGTCTCGATGTAGAATTTGTTTTCCACATTCAAGACAAGGTTATTCCTGGTATTCATTTAACAGCAAACCAATCAGATAAGGTAATGAAAGGTTTCCCAGTGGGGCACTTAGCTTAATGAAGAAGTCTAGTTTGAACCAACGGACAGTCTACAGAAGTGGATGCTTTGGGCTCCAACAGCAAGAAAGAGCAGAAAAATGGCAATGTCCAGTGACCCTTATACCCAGATGTCCTGATGTCAGGATTACTTTGTCTGCCAGCTCAGGAGGAGGGTTTTAAGTGTCTGGTATTTGGGCCAGCTGAGGGCTATTACAGCAAGTAAAGCCCATAGCCCACATTGCTAGTACTGCAACAACGAAACACAATGAGCATCTGGGATATGGGTGGCACCTATATGCATTAGGAGCAGTAGATGAGATGGCTGCTGGGTCTGCTCTCAGATAAGAAGGAAGATATTTGTTAGTTTGAGAAACTTTATACAACTTGTCAGCCTTTTTTGGTGCTAGTGGCCGAGAGTCAGGAGCATTCCAGTCAACCATAAAAGCATCCTCCAAGGCTGCAGAATAGGAGAAATGGGTGAAGTGTGCAGACCTTCTTGATCCCATAAATCATATCTGTCCAGTACAGGGGGAACATCCACCTGTTCCAAGCAAACACATCCTTCAGTCTGAAGACAGTCTCAGAAAAGGAGAAAATCTCCATATGTCCAAGTTCGGGCTCACGGTCTAAGGAGTCGGGGTGTAAGGTTCATAGGTATATACTAGGCTAATGACCACCACAGCCTTTATAAGCTTAGCCATGGGGTTGGGAGGGTGGCCAAATGGTTAAGGTCTTTACCTTACAAACACAAGGTACAGGGCTTGAATCTCACAGGAGATAATTGACTAGGCTTAAAATGGCTCGCAAGGGCAGTTAGCCTAGTACTAACCTATGAACCTATGAACCTATAGAGAGTTTCTAGAGATTATGCAGCGGTATGTTAGTTTGGGCATTACTGCCTGCCTCTGTGGGGGCAGACTCAGGGTGATTTTCTAATTTAATTTTTTTATTAATTTAAATGTAACTGTTGGCAGTGATTTTCATAAAGAACTTCTTAGAGCTTTTGATAACTGTGGACTTGAAATAGTGCAAGCCATTATTAATAGAAATGAAAGGGACATTGGCAAATTGTATAACGATATAGATAGGTATAATAAAGTTGTGGTTAATGATTTGTTGTTCAATGTCGAATTGGAAAAGAAAAAATATTATGAAATTAGAACACAGATTGATAAAAAATGTAATGAAATACTTAAAAGAAAATATAAAAAGCTCAGTAGAGATACCAAGGAATACCAGGAGGGATGTCAGTACCCAGCACCTCCACCTGTACGTTTTGGCAAAAATAGAGATAAACATGATAACATTCCTTATGCCCATGATTTAGTACAAGGTGTAGACAACTATGATGATGAAGAGGTTATTGATGACCACTATGTTCAGGAACCCCTTCCTAGGAGGTCAGAGAGAATACGCAATCAGCGTAATAAATAAGATTCTAACCATTTTTCCCCGTGCCATTACCCTTACAGGGGGGAGGGGGCACAACAGGAGTGTGAAACAGAACAGGAACCAGAAATGGTAAAAGGAACACCAGTTGTTGTTGTTGAACAAGAAAGGGACAATCTCTGTGTTCTCAGTAGAGCAGGTTATCATATATACAACTATTGTGACCTTATAGTCACTGACACATTTTTTGACTTGTTCACTAAAGGATTCAAGTATGTGCCGCAAAAGAACAGCAATATTGCTAAGGTCATTTTGGACCTTAAAATGTTTATAAGAAAACTTAATTTGGAGAATCTGTTTGGTAACAACATACATGCTGAATCTTCATTTCCTATTAGATCTAGTATTTACAAGCCTCTGATACACCACCAATTGAGGAATTTAGAAAATAGAATAGAGCAACAAATAAGGAAACTTACCAGAAATAACAGATTCTCTCCCAATTTAACTGCAGGTGAAAATGACCTACTCTTCGAATTAATCCACAACCCCAACATTAGAATCATGGAGCCAGACAAGGGGGGTGGCACTGTCCTTATGGACAAAATTACGTACGAAAGCAAAATGTATGCAGTGTTGAATGATGATACACGTTACACACCTGTCTCTATTAATGAAATTCACATTTCTTATAAAAAGATAGATTTAGCTATCAAGGACCTACTTGACCAGGGAGTTATTGATTATAGTACATATCGATATTTAGAAAATGAGAACCCAAGGGTACCCTCTATATTTGGAGTACCCAAGATCCACAAAGACACTGTGGATCCACCCTTGAGGCCCATTGTGCTGCTCAGGGATCAAAGATTTCACCCCTTTCAAAGTTCCTGGATTGGAAACTTAAATCTCTGTGGCCTAGGGAGCATTATTTACTTAAAGACTCCTGGGAATTTTTATGCAAAGTTATGCCGGAGTTTAATGTACCTAATTTACGGTTTCTCACTATAGATGTAGTAGATCTCTTCTCTGTTATACCCCACGAGAAGGGACTACTTTGGCTGGAAGAGGCTCTTAGGGAGTGCCCGAGGACTAAAGAGAATGACATCTTTCTTATTTTGGAACTGGCAGATTTAGTATTACACAATAACTTCATTTATTTTTCTGGCGAATATTTCAAACAGATTTCTGGAGTGGCTATGGGTGCCAATTGTGCACCTACTTACGCCGATATTATTTTATCTGTTTGGGAAAAGAAATATACAACAAATAGTGAATATAAGAACAATTGAATATTTTATTCAAGGTTCTTGGATGACATTTGTATTTTCTGGACAGGGTCTACTGGTACTATAGTGGAGTTTATGGATTATCTAAACTCCACCACTGACTTTTTGATTTTTACATACCAAGTTCATTCTGGAATGGTTAAATTACTTAGATGTGTCATTAAGCATTCACGACCATGGTTTCAAATCAACTATCTACAGAAAACCTACTTTTTCCAACAGTTATATTCTTTACAAAAGTTCACATCCTAGACACCAGAAAAAGGGTATTGTCAAGGGCCAGTTCGTTAGGGCATCCCATATGACATCGAATGATACGGACTATCAATTAGAATGCCTTAAACTTACTGAGATGTTTCAGGACAGGGGTTACCCTGATGAATTTATTAGCAACATCTGCCAGGAGGTCCAGGAAGGCAGGAACAACAAGTATCATCCCATTTTAGGTACAGGGGAATTGGAAAAAACTACAGGGCCAAATGAACCCCAGTTAGAGTTCAACAAGGCCTTTATTACCGAGTACAGTGCTAACTCTGGCACTATTAGAAACATCACTGAACGGGAATGGGATACCTTCAGAGACATTACAGACCTCAGCAATTTAAAAGGAAAGGTTGTTAAAACGATATTCCATAAGGGGAGCAATATCAAGAATTTATTAGAATATGTACCCAGTACAAATGGATTTTCCAATCAGCGTAAGGGTACATACAGGTGTGGCACATGCCCACAATGCAAATATATTTCCTATACGGATAAAATATTCCTTTCAGCCAGAAACAGGTGGATAGGGTCCTCAAAGTTCTCAAATTGCAACAGTCAAGGTGTTATATACTTAGCATCCTGCCAATTATGCCAAGCATTTTATGTTGGCAAAACTGAGAGACATCTTAAGAGGAGAATACATGAACATCTTTACGAAATTCAGAAAGAAAATTCCAACAATGCCCTTTATCGACATCTTTTGGTCTGCCCAAGGGCAAGATATGAATTTTTTGTTTTAGAAACTATGGTTAGAGACAACCGGGGTAGTCCCTGGGAGACCAAATTTGAACACAGGGAAACCTATTGGCAGATTTTATTGGAAGCAATTAGGGTTCCAGGTTTAAATGGCACTATATCCATAGTACCTCTTCTCAAATTAAAAGTTGGGAGATTGAGATTAATTATCTTCCTTGTGTGTTTTAAATTGTTATCATAAGGTATCTCTATGTGTATATAACATATATATGTACTTTTTAAACAATTTGTATTTTAACATTTTATATTTATATAATATGTATTTCACATATATAGTGTATAATTTTTTAAGGTATGAGATATTCATCAAGAGTTTTTAAATGCAGTATTGGTGTAAGCACCACTTTAAATTTTAATTAATTAACAAGATGGTTGATTGTATTACTTACATAAGATAGGTTTTGACTAATTGGTATGTATCTGATGAAGAAAAGGATTTGGATTGACGAAAACGTTTTATTGCAATTTGCTGACATTAATAAAGCTAGTGGTTGTGGTCTTCCCTTACTGATTTTTTGGATTATTTGATTTTCTAATTTCCTATCCATTGGTCAAAGTTATGCTTAAATAAGGTTAGGGATGGACTCTTGTTTCACATGGATGGGGAGCCTACTCCAGAGCATGAAAATCCTCTGAGAAACATGTCTGTCTCACAAACATGTCTTACGTCAAGCAAAATTTAAATCCTTGAATCTAGTGATTCATGTGCTGTCTGTTTTGTGAATGTGCAAAAGGTCCATCAGAGCTGGATCTGAGGAAGACTTTCATGCCAGGAATAGATCACCTCTCAGTAACCAGTAGGAGACAAGTATAGAGTCATGGCTTTAATGTGATCCATACAGGGCAATGTGTTTATATCCTGAATTCTCCTGGTAAGGAATCGTTGCAGGTGTTTCAACTGTTGCACATGTCTGTTCAGGTACACGGCAAAGGGGGTATTATATTTAATTATGGGTCAGATAATTGCTGAATAAAGTGGCACTATGACTTCCTTGGACCTGGATATCATGCCCTTAGTTAGGGTTGGGAGGGTGGCCTAATGGTTAAGGTGTTTGCATTACAAACACAAGGTACAGGGTTTGAATCTCACAGGGGATAACTGGCTAGGCTTAAAATGACTCACAAGGGCAGTTAGCCTAGTACTAACCTATGAACCCATGAACAATTTGGGCGGCATAGAATAATTTGCTTACTACCTAGGCCACATGTTGGTCAAAGGCCATTTTACTGTCCACATATGCTCCCAGATACCTGGCTATTGGGTCAGCTCTTAGGAGTGTCTTATTGCTGGAGTAATGAGCTTGGGTGACAGTTTACCCAAAAGGCACTATAATGCATTTCTTGCCATTGAGGTTTAGTCTGTGACTTTGGCACCAGTCATTTGTCTATTTTAAACCCTCTTATAAGATGTTTGTGTCATGAGTAGAATCTATGACAGCTCTCAGTTTGCAGTCATCTGCAAACCTGGCCAGCCAAAGGCTCTTGACATTAGCCTTTACCTCTGAGAAGTAGATGCTAAATAGGAGTGGTCTCAGCATGGAATTCTGAGGTATCCCACTGTTGCCTTGTCTCTTAGTAGAGGTGGAATCACCGATCCTGACTTTTTGAGCCCTGTCTGTAAGCCAGCTGAAAACCAGTGAGTTATGCAGGGGTTTATGGCAATCTGATGAGTTTGTTAACTATTCCCAAGTGAGGTACTGTATCAAATACCTTAGCCAAGCACAGGTAGGTGTTATGCACCATTTTTATTTCAACCATTGCCTTGGTGACTATCTCAATGAAGTCCACCAGGTTTAGTAGACATGACCTTCTCTCGACAAAGCCAAACTGGGTTGGGTCCAGTGTCTAAAGGTTGCCTATGTCTTTGTCGAATATTTCCATGATAATTTGTTCCACAGCTTTGCATATTAGACAAGTCAGACTAATAGGTCTGTAGTTTCTGCGTCAGCTAATGGTCCACCCTTGTGAAGTGGGGAACTTTTAGATGTCGCTGTAGTGCTTGCAGGTTTTTGTTAAATACCAATGGGGATACTGTGGGCAACATTAATATCAACCTCAAGTTCTATTGAGGTTATCATTCTAAGGGTATTGTTTATGCAGCTATTTGTCAGAAATGTGCTTGTTTTCATACTGGAAAAAAAACAAATGGGCTTTTAAGGACAGGATAAGGGAACATATTTACAGTATTGGTAAGAATGATCTTAATGCCCTGGCTAAACACATTTCTGAATTTTCCGAGCATTACTTTTTAAGTTTTGGTAAAGAAACTTCATGACCTAACCCACAGGGTGGTGGTGTAGACTTTTTTTTAGAGGTTTGTGAATTATTCTGGCAGATCAAAGCAAATGCAAGGGTTAATCTTGTTTTAAATGACAAAACTTTTATTAACTGTTTACTTAAGCAAAAATATTTAGGGCTTATATGACATTTTATTAGCTGTAACTTTATTTTAATGGTTTGCAATACTAAAGTAATGTTTTTATCTAATGTTTTTAACTTTGCCAAGTTTCACATTTGAAAGGAAAGCGCTCAATTAAATTAGTATTTTAATCTTGACTTGGCTGGTACTTTGCTTGGATGGTCATAAATATCCCTCCCAGTTAGCATTTTGGGTGATGTGCTCTGTGTGCTTTTACTTTTCCTCAAAAAAGGGGTCTTATAAGTCTGACTGGAAGCTTTGAGGACAACTGCTGATGCTAAACTGCCCGAAGAGATGCATATGCAGAAAGAGGCAAAAACATACTGTAAGATTTTAGTCACATTGGCTGTTTATGCAGTTCCCTCCAAAATGGGTTCAGCCTATAAGTAACCAAAGTGACAGTGAGGGAGGGAATTAAAGTTTTGAAAATATAGCTGGTTGCTATATACTTGGCAGGTTGCAACCTCTAGGCTACTGCAACAATAAGAATAATGAACATTTATTGATTACATGAAGGAAATTCCAAACAGTTGAGCTGTGCCATAAAACTTTCTACAACTGAGTTACTGCAAACTGATGAACATTGTGCCTTAAACAAGCTAGTCTGCTCTCACTCTTTTTAACTGACATAAAATACACCACAAGATGCAACTCAACCATCAGTTGTCACATGAAATACATTAACTCAAAATGCTGTCTTTGTTTCTAATTTTATTAGCAATCCAAGAAAGAACTTCAAGTACTGTACAAATGAAGTGTAATATGGTACACTATATACTATTATAATACACTGTTGTTACATAACAAATTCCGGTAAAGTACAACAATCACAAAAAATGTGCTGGGCAACGGCCAGAACTGTAGTAAATCAGTACAGCTTTATACTAATTTATCTTTCAATATCAACATTTATAGCACTATTTTCTTAAAAAGATATTTCTATATATACACTATCAAAGCATATTTTTACAAATTCTAAACAGCCTTCCTTCTAAAAGTGCACTCGTATGTACTTTTTTTGGCAACAATCCTGAACAAGCGTAACAGATTCAAAAAGATAAATAATCATTAGATGCCTTTTATTGCTAATCCTCAATTGTAGGCAAAATTATATGCTTTGAAGATCATATGCAGGTGTCCGGGTTCTGTCTTACAACCTATACATATGAAATAAACACTGCAGCATTACAATAAATTTACATTACAAGCTAAATGTTCGATGGAAAACTTATACCCAAGATCACTGCAAAAACACAAAAACACATTCAGAGTGGGAAATGTAGAAAAAATAAACCAAAATGCATGCACTACCACACTGTATGCAGAATTACAGACATACTGCACATGACCTTTAAATCCAAGAAAAGGTTTTAAGTTCTGGAGCATTAAATGTTACGGACATGTATTAAAACCTATTATTTACCTCAAAATTAGTACAATAATCTTTGCTCTGAATCAGCTGTAATTAACTGGTTAAATGAACATGTTTGGAAACTGCAATGTAACAGAAAAATATGCTGAAAGCCCCTAACAAATTAAAAAATGTGTTGAATTTGACAGCGACTCATACGAGTACTTGGAATGTACATATTACAGACTACAGATTATGGGTAGCTCTTTCTGTATACTTCATACTTGGGGTTTCTTTCAATTCTTTTAATAAATACTGGACCACGGAAGCACAAATTTAGACATAGCTTCTGAGCACTCAAGACACTTTACTGATCATATGTACACTTACACATTCACTTCACTCATTTTAAATTGCAGTCTCCCTTCCTGGTAGTAAAAGGCCTGAGAATGAAGATTAGGGCATTTCTGGTTTCCCATCATTCAGGTGTGTTGATTCCATTTTGTAAAAATGGGACTTTACTAACCAAAAGAACTGTCCTGCTCAAATAAAGACATTACTGATTCAAGGAATGAGACATTACCGTCTGTTAGGAGAGTTCCTATGTAGTTCTCATGGTCCTATGACTATATGATTGGCATTAAAGCCATTATGGAAGCTGGAACATGCAACATAATAATCCATTCAATTGTTCATTTCAGCAAGAAGCAGAAGCCTATCCTGGCATTTAATGGGTGCAATGAGAAGAAACCAGTCCCAGAAAGGACGTCAGTCTGTCATGGCATACACAGACCTTAGGGCAATTTGGCAGATCACAAACTCACCTACAGCATGTCTTTAGGATGTGTGTGTGGAAATAACAGCATCCAGCAAAATCCAAAAAAGATCCAAAGAGGACTTCCATACTACACAGACAGGGTACCCTAGTTAAAGGAGGTATCTGGAGAACCAACTGCTGTGAGGCAGTAACTACTAATTGGAGTGCCACTGGGCCACACATGTGATTATAATGTCAGGCAATATTCCTTTTCAGCATGTTGAAACCATGGATACAGCCCACCAGTAAACAGCAGCAATCCCTCCTTTCAGGTATCCCCTTCCATTAATGGCCATTCCCCTAGCAACCCATATCCATTTTAAAACGTTAATCACCCCATGACAAAGGTAGTAATCTAGCTACAGTGCTGGCAGACTGGCAGTACTTCAAATTCTGACATTTGAGTAAGTTTACTATCACTTACTCTTTGAGGTACTAGTGTTTAACTACAGCATATGCATTTCTGTTGGTGGCACCTTTATTATTAAAGTCCACTAATTCAGCACTTTACCAGTGAATGCGAGTTGGACTTCAATACAACCACAAAAGAAATGTTAAACACAATTAAACCCTGAAATAATTTAAACAATTAAGAGGTAAACAAGGTGGGAGTTATTTCTCCTTCCCCACTATAAAAAGACACACACACACACAAACACACACACAAAACAAACAAAAAAAAAATCTAAAGTTACTTTACGACAGGTGCTAAGAACTCCGTGGAACATAACTAGACAACAAATTTGTGCTAAATTTAAATGAAAAGTGCATTCAGTCTTAACAAATGAAACTGAAATTAAAATTAAATATCAATGTAATTAAGAACATTCTTACTTCCTATACAACATAATTTTGCGTAAGTTTTCATCCTTTACACGATATTCAGCAAGTCAATGTACCTACGAGGGGCAGGTCTTCTGCAATGGTTGTAACTGTAGTTGCTTCCTCCAGAAAGAATGGACATTTATATTTTATTATAATAACCAACACTAGCCAGCAAATATTCACTCTGCATTAATAAAAAATATCTGAACAGCAGGCTGAACTAATAACAGCATTTTTCATCATAAATTGACTATTTTCTTTAAATATACAGATTGAAACTGATACATACTGTAGTAAATATTTAACACTTTACTACTATTCTCCTCACCTACTATTCCTTACCACTGTAGTGTCAATCTTACTGCGCAGCTTATAATAATTCAGGCGTTACTTGTAGACACCATAACAGAAAAAGTCCATTCCTAAATCTTTTTAAACAGAGATTTTCATTATTTATTCTTAATATTAAATCTGTTAATTTGTAGGTTTATAGGACCATCAAACTACTTACAGAATGCACTATGAAATTCTGGTATTTTCTTGAACAAAGTTTGCTCAAGAAGTCCAACAGGATAATGCTGAAAATTAAAAATATAAATGACGTGTGTTGATAAAGTGAATCCACAGAAAGGTCTACAAACTAAAACTGCTTGTGCACAGTTCTGCTAAACACCTTTGCCCAAAAATTAGTGGTACTATTTACAACTAAGTTTTAATAACCCATAAGGGTGAAATAGGAGTAATTTGTCATTGTGTGCCACTGGATTTTTAGTAAGTACTTATAAGTGATACAAAAATTAAACTTCATATATTAAAATGCGTTTCAAATTCCCACTCTTTTAATCCTGACACAAGTGCATTCTTATCTACATATTGGAATATCATAACAATTACTTATTTTACTGTACCATGCCCAGCTAAGAATTATATACAACATGGCAACTAAACAAATGAATAATAAAGGTTAGCAGCAGTTAGCATCATTTGAGGTGCTTTTGCTTAGGTATCGATTTATATTTACAATGCTATCATACTACAAGCATTCTGCATTTAAATGTGGAATGTATCAACATTTTAACTTTTCTTGGGGGGTAATTTAGTTCTTATTTTACAATGAAAAAACCCTCAAACTGCTACTATACAATCGGATAACTAAAACGGTCTTCAAAATGTTTAAAATGTTCTTGCTTTAAAAAGCAGGTTCATTTTGCATATACCACTGAAGTTTCATGGTACAAACAGGCCTGCATGTGGTGTACATAGACACATTCTACCTCTACTGCAAGGGGTAATAAACGCCACAGTTTTGCATCTCAGAAATTAAAAAAAGTAAAATCAAGGCAAATAATGTGTCCTAGTTTATGGTGCATTAACAAGCTACTTATATCAGACTGCCAGCAAGGTCATCTTATGCTGCAGTAGGTAAATGTTTTCTCCTCCTCTTAAGTAACCATCACAGCCACAACTCAAAATTTTGACTTGCTGCCAGACTAATTAAATCCTCTCCCATCAGCAAAACAAGTCAGGAATGCATGGAAACAAAAACATAGGAAACTTCACCTACAGAAACTCTGAGATGCACTTCAGACAAAAAGGATGCTGGGAGGTAGTCACTACAGAAGGTCTACTTATATATCAGTTGATATGGTGGTTATAGATATGTTTTATCGGACTCTGGAGAATTTCAGCAAGGGTAACTATTAAGAAGAATCCCAAGCAGTAAAATTTAAACCCAATGAGAAGCTGAAGCTAAAGCTAGAGGTAGGCTAAATGTGAAGTCATGCAACAATTAGGTGCCAAATGAGGCCCAGCTACTAGAAACACAGTCAAAACAATGTTTAGTTACAATGTGGATTGACAACACAGTGGCCATGGTGCAGATATCTGCAGTGGAGACACTTTTGAATATGCACTAGAAGCACACTTGACAGCAACATTTTGCAACAGGTGGTCTGCCAATCAGTTATCAACCCATGTGGTTGGGGTTTCTTCATTCACTCCAAGCAAACGTTTACCAGAAGTAAAGAAGGCCAAAAAAAGTAAACAGCCCAGCTTCTCAAACATATGTACTCATTCTCACTCTCCAGGTAAAACCTGAGTTGGCAATGCATGTTCAATAGCATGAATGTCTCTCTCAACCCTAGATTAAGGCTTGGAAAAAATATAGGGAATACTGCATCTTGTAGATGATGCACAGGATTAAGGCTATGTCCTGTTAATTAACTGCTTCCTGTGGTAGAGGGTTTGATTCTCTCAGCCTTCATTTGCCTACAGTGTGACCTTGAGTAAATCACTTAACCAGGCAGTGCTTTGGAGCAATTAGAAACTTGGGCTAGGCCCTTGAATGGTCTACTGGATGGTATACCTAGTAAGAACCTATGACTGAATTTGCTTAAGGATAGTTCAAAAATCACTTATGGTATAAGAAATGTGAGACAAGGGGGGGAAATTACTAACAAGGGACGTATTAGCCTTATTAAAGGCCAAATAGAGTTCTTTCCAAATAAGAGCCTATAGCTTACAACATCCTGCAAGTAAAACTGATGGCCACCAAGAAAGACTTTTCAGAATACAAACTTCTGAGCTTCAAAACCAGACAATTCAAATGGAGAACATGAAATTCTGATAGTAATGAAGTTCAAGACCCAAGGAGAAGAGTTCTTCAAATGCAGACAGAGATGTACAGTTCTGCCCTCCACAAAGTCAAGATATGGATGGATACCAGAGATGTGCACCTTTACTATGGGATAATAGTCATAACTGAGAGCCTTAATCAACTCAAAGTGACCTCCAATATAAGTGATTACGGGAGTATGGGACAACTACCTACCCAAAATAAGAACGCTTCAACTTATGGGCATGTGCCAGATAAGTGGAAAGCTAACCAGTGGCTTCAACTACATCATTAACTCATGCTGGAAGGGCAAGCAGGAATAGGAAAACAAAAATAAAGGCTGGGTGTATCAGTCTAGCTGAGCAAGGGTTCCGTGGTCTGTGTCTTGCACACTGCTACTGATCAGACAGCTTAAAAATCATGCACTTCTCAGCTACTACAACACACAAAAGATGAGTTTTGATCTTTGTTATTTTGAATTTTGGGACTGTCCATGGAATTGGTAGGCTAAGTGAAAAATGTGCTGAAATATTCCCTGCCACAAGAAATGCATCCTCAGTGAATTCCTTCTGCCCATTGAACTAAGTAAAGCAGAAGTAAGACCACATTTTCTCCATGTAGCAAAAACACTGATCTCTCAGGTGACATGCTTCCAGAAAACCACAATTCCCTTTCCTTACCCTCAATCTCATGACAAGGCTAGAGCTGCATCAGAGGACATTCTTCAGCATGTACACTTTCCCTAGAAGGTAAGTGGCTAATATAGTGCTGACCTAGTCTTTGGCCCTCTAGCAGATCTGCACTATCTGCAAAGAGGGTACCATGGGTGTCTAACAGATATGCACTGCCTCTCTGCAAAGGGAGTATCATGTGTACCACCCTGTCCATTAATGTGCCACAACACAGCCTCTTTGATTTTTGGCATTAAGGACTATGGTCTCAAATTCCATCCCACAACTTTTATGGAGGCAGCAAATGTTCAGAGCTACATCTCATTTATGTGAAACCACTTCTCCTGGGGGGGTTTATTTCCCCCAGACCAGGGCAGATGTCCAAGTGAGCTCCCCATTCCACCAGCAAAGCATCCAACATAGGGACCTCGGAGGAGCTCTATTGTGGAATGGGAATGGTCACATTCAGAATGGCAGAAAATGTTTACCACTCTACAGCTTGATGAGGAGAGTCTGAAATGAACAGGATAACCGCAAAGACTTGATAGCTGACACCTCAAAATCCACTGTATCACTTACATGCTCAAGGTATGCAAATGGGATTGTGAATACTGTAGCTGTTATGATGTCAAAGAGATACAGGGAGGGTCCAAGCTTGGGTTATTTTACGGTGTCCTTACGGAGGACTTTGTGACCTCGCTTGGCAGGAATTATTGACAATGAAGAATTATTGACAATGAAGACAGTCCAACTCTGTCACAACAAAGGGAATTCTCTGAGTTGTAACTAGGCAGAATTTTTCCCAGTTGTATCCTCAAAAAAGCTACCAAGCTAAGGAAAATATAAGGAGTGTTCAAAAGGTAGCCAATTAGAGCTAGTAATCACTGAGGGGGAACAGAGCTCATTCTCCTGCAGTGCATCTTCCACAATGGCTAGAACCTTTGTAAATACTCTAAGTGTAGAGAAGAGACCAGATGGCAAATCAAAGTCAGTGGACAGTGAACTAAAGGAAAAGGTAAAAATACATTATTTTTCTCCAAAGAGGGCTTCTCTGAGAAGCAGTGTTTGAACTTATTCCAAACGTTCTGCAGAGACAACTTGATCCTTAAATGGAACACATTACCAGAAGTGGAGAGAATAAGATGTGGTGGATTTTGATTACATCCAGAACTCAATAGCCAGTGATAATGGCTCTCCAAACTGGAGTAACTATGGAGAAATTGCATCCCACAGATCATCCTTTGGGGTAGTCACACACACATGCTGCACCACGAGTCATCCTTCTGGAAGAGTTAGCTGGTGGAAAAGACAAAACATATCTAACATTGGGGCTCTCCTCAATGTGCAACGAGCCTTCTAATTTCAGGAGAAACAGATCTAGAAGCAGCAGCAGTCAAACACATTCAAGAGAACCTGCATTGTACATAACATGTTTCTTCTTTTGGAGAACTTCAACCAGAGCACAGTGGCCTTCCCACAAAGGGCACCACCATAGAGAGGGGAGATCCAGAATGGCCTACCTGAGCTCATCCTTAAAGGAGGAGAACCTAAGTCATATGATTAGACCCAGGCAATTTAAATTTAAAGCAGACTTTGTGAAAGCCCACCATTTCTTCCAGATTACAGATTTTGGACACCAGTTTATTAGTGGCAAAGAAAGCCATGCTTGTCCAAAGCCATGAATTCCTTTGACAGAACAGCACGTTGTTATGGTCTCTATGATCTATGCTGGATTCAATAAATCACAATGGAATTCTGAGATGCTTAGTCAGAATGTCACTCACTCCATCAGGAATTTAGAGAGGTCATCCACTTTCTTAAGAACAGAAGGATATGAATCCAGACATTTTCAAAGTTGCAAAAATGGCATCCTTAACGACATGTACTATAGGGCATGATCTCATGCTTTCAATCCTTCATACCAAAATAACAATGATGACACTTCTGAAGGCACAGGAGCAAAAGGCCATTTCTCAATGGCCTTCATGAGCCTAGCATTCTCTCCAAAGAAATGGTCATTGTTCATAGGTGTTTATTAGGCTGATGACCACAAGGGCATTTTTTGCCTAGTCATGCATCCCAAATCTCTGACAAGTTTTCGTACCCTTGATTATTGTAAGCAGGGTCTTGGGAAGTGAAACATTTACACTGTAGGAGAGATACAGGGAAGGAGGAATATCACTATCTTTCTGGCTCTGATTAAAGGACCCTTTGATCCTAAAAATCTCCCACTCAAAATACTAAGGAAGAAGGAAACCCTCCCCTTACTCAAGGAAAGGTTAGCTTGAGTTCATCAGATGCCTAAGGGTAGGGGAATAATATGCAAATTGTAGGTGTTGTCAGGCAATGGCACCTCAAAGCACAAGTGGCATACACTGAAGATGCCTGTTGAAAGTCTGAGGGCTGTAACTGCAGTCCTCAGAACCAAGAAAATGTAAGTGTGATTAGCTGTAATATACACTAACCACACTAACTATGAAACTGCAGTGTCTTGGAGTATTTCTTCTCTGAAGTACACCAGTCTTGAACTTGGTATATATTAAGTGGAATGAGGTACAGTCCCTCCATGCCAGGTGTGGAGGGAGAAGTCCCTCTACAGAATACTTCAAAAAGATAACACTGAGTCACTGAGTTCTGATTTTTTTCTTTTAGCTATATATTTTTTATTTATACTTTTTTTTAACCATGTTAGTTCCACAAGGTCAGAGGCCTCTTTTCAAGAAAGACCCGGATTGATATTCACACTGACTAGGGGAAATTTGATCAAGGCACCATGGAACTTCAGTAACAACTGTGGGATTTTTTACATCCACACGAGTTACCATCAACTCAGGCAGATGGGGCCTTGGTTTAATGGCTCAGCCTAAGGAAGGCATACTCTCAGGAGTGCAACATCCACCCCCCACCTTGTGCCACAGTGTTGTCTCAGTACTGGAAAAGTAATCCAACAACTTGCTGTTGGAATAGACGTCACAGCTTGCTGATCATCCAGCACCAAAGGCAAGTGTATTACCTGTTTTGCTACTGCGACTGCTATTAGAAGTGCAGTTAGTTTCAAAGAGATGAAACCCACATTTCTGATAGGAAGCCAACAAATTGCCATGACATACACACATAGGGCCTGTCACTAGTAACAAAACGTATTCTCTAAGAATGCGCTGAAGTTCCTGTATATAAACAGAGCAAACGTCCAATGTCTGAGCCATACCCGATTGTTCAAATGAAGCAGGAAGATCCATTTGCATGTCTTCAACAACTGCTGATGAATTTTACTTGCAGGGTCTAAGGAAGTAGCTTCCATAATCTCAAGTTGAGCTACTGAGGCTTCTCGGGAAGAGGGGAGGGGAACTCAAGGGATCATTTCACATCAAAAGGCAGTGCATGATCATGCTAATGCTCAAACATGGGAGGATCTCTGTGGACACCCTTGGCCAGCCTCAAATGTCTATCTAACATACGACTCCCTTAAATCTCTTATCAATGGTGAATGATGCATAGGAGTTTAACCCTCAATAAGATGACAGCTTGTGACTTGCAAAGAAATAGAAGCTGCACATAAGCAAGCTTAGCAGGAGGAGACTTTGATGGATAGCCAGAATAACATCAGCTTGATATGATGTAAAGATCCCTGCAATGAGCACCACCCACAGCTGCATCAACAGCAACTTAATGTCAGGTGGTAACGTGTTGTGGTCTCTGGTCATTTTACAAAACTGTTCTATCACCAGCATTATTTACAAAATAACGTCCTGGTCCTTTGGTACTTAATTAAACTCACTGATAACTCTTCATATATTAACAATGCAACTGGCATGTCTTTATGGACTGTACTTTGTTTACATGAAAATGAAATGGTCAACAAATGCTAAAGTAGCTCCAAATGTGACTTCAGGAAGGTGCCCCCAAATTCTGATGCTACATAAATATTGTAAATGGAGCTGGACATACAGAATTGTAGACTCCTATACAAATATAGCCCATGTGGTCTATTTCTTAACCCAAGTTCTTATTTTCTTTATTTTATACATTTATGTTTTGTTGGCTGGGTTAATCTCACCAGACTTACAGGTTACTTTCATGGATGAACTCATGTGACATTCATACTGATTAGGCAAATTGGGCCAACATTTAAAAAAAAATGTCAACATTTGATTTTAGCTTAAAAATCCTCTGCCACTGCCAAACTATTGCAAAGTGCACTTAAGAATATAAAAACAGAAACTCTGAATTGCAACTGTGTCCAGTGGCTCAGTCGAATTTTCAAAATCATTTGGATTTACAATGGAGATGGTTTTAACATCACTTTAGGTAGCAATTCAAGATTATGGCTCTACTTATTTACTAAGGGTCAACAATGCTACAGTATGTGTACTTTTATTCATGTCAAATAAAAATAAATAAAGTACCACAATACCAACATTTAATATAGCTAAATGTAGAAGCAGTAACGTAGGATGGGGCAAAGGGGGGCAGTTTTTGTTGGCAGTGCATTAATTTCTGCGCTGGCATTTCTGAATGCCAGGTATGGAAATACTACTTTTTGTAGTCAGGACTGAAACAAAGCGCTTCTTGTGTGGTGCAACTTGTAGCAAGCCGCTTGCTACAAATGTTTTTATTTTTTAAGGAATGCTGGCGACAGGACCTTGGAGACACGTGAGAAGCAACAGGTCTAAGAACAGACCTTTTTTGTAAGGACTGAGGCAACAACTTGGGGACTGGCAATGGGCCCTAGTTGAACCATGTAGGGCTCTGTGCAGAAGACAGGTGACATCAACAGACAAAACTGATACACTATTTAATTCAATGACATAACAGTTAGAAAACTTATCAATGCAGAGAACATGCCGATTCCTGAAAATCAGACCCTATATATAGGATACTATCAGATGACACTTAAAGGCTATCCACTATGTACTAGATTCAAGAATAATGAACATCTTTAGTTGCATAATGAGATAATGAAATCATATTTTTGAACAGCTCACATCCAACAGCCACTGTTGGTGCCACCAATATGTTGATCATTTGGTCTGATTTTCTGTACACCAAGCAGCCTCAAAATCTTGTTAGACAGGGAGATTCTGAAAATCGTGTGAAGGGGAAGACAAAGCCTGAACATAACACACCTCCAAAGGAGCCAAGTTACTCAGAAAATTGTGTGAGGGGTAAATCAAACCTGAAAACAGAAATGCACCACCAAAATAAGTACAACTGAAAGGTCTGCTCTTATCTCAGATATCCAGCTACCTAAGAAAGAATTTGCTGCCATTAGTCTAAACTTAATTGGAAAGAACTCAACACGCACACGCACACACGCAGCTGTCGGGTATATATGGTTGTGGTGGACCAAGCCATGATGGTGTACAGGCATAAGGAGCAAAATGCACGCACACACACACACACAAAAATTCATGTGGCATGTTCATGTTTTTATTTCATTACCTACTTCAGTATCTTTACCCTTACTTACTCTTACTTTACACCTTTGCATCACACCTGGGTCAGTAATTACTCCATATTTTCTGAAGTAGCTAATAATGGTGTAGCGAATTCATTTTACTGTGCATTTTGCTGTCCATGAAACACGGTGGTGCCCGTATGGCCTACCACAATACAGATATCACTATGATTCATCATCATTGCTGGCCTGCATTACAGCAGTGTAAGTCACAGACTGTGTGCTAAATTTAGCAGTGTGTACCAACTTTCTAAATCCCAGCCATAAATTGAAAAAAAGTATTTTAGCTTTTTGAGAGACTTTCTAGCTTAGTTGATATTTTCTAATTTGAGCCTTGGGCTAGAGGTGAGGTTTATGTATCTCATCAATAGGACAACTTGAAACACTGATTGTACCAACAAATGGAGGAATAATACCTCTAGCACCCTTCAACTGACTGGTGTGCAACATGTCCTGCTGCATATCTCTACAAGTAAATAATGCCTCTTCTCTACATGCTTCCTGTACCACCTACAAGCACTGGAACAAAACTCGCAAACGGTGTGCCCTTTAAGTTAACAAGTTCCCTTACTCCCATGACACTTCCTACAGCTATTTATGTACATGCACATAACCTGCAATGCCATGTTCAAGTTAGTGAAACACCCCCTCCCCGGGTACTTTTACTCTTTGAACCCCACAGAATGAACACATCCATTCTGTTGTGTGATTTACCCCCCCCCCCCACCCCATCTCATTCTGTGAGCATCATGTAGAGATGCAGAAATCCATGATGAAATGCAATGAGGTCCTACTTTCTAGAGCACTTTATTACCCAGCACAGAACACAGAGCAACTATGGAAAGATGGGCAAATTCTGTCTGTGAAACAAGTGTCCATAACTCTCAATCTATTACCATCAAAATGCGGAACACTTCATCTCACAGTATAGAACATTTGCTAAAAACTTCAAATAAAAAGTACACATCAGTTAACATACTAAAGGTTGTTTTGATAATTACATGATCCATTATTAACCATGAATATTAAACAAAAAGAAAAAATGTGCAATAAAATTTCCAAACTAAAAAGGTTTAAGACTTAAAATGAGGACTGTGCCACATAATAAGTTGAAGTTGAGAGTATACAAATGCCTCTCAACAGTGCAGATGAAATGCTGTTAACACTCGTGTACCTCTAAATCTCATCAGGTCAACAGAATGGAAAATGGAAAAGACAGAGAATGAGGAAAGATGACTGACGGATGCATACTGTGAATCTGAAGTGGAGCTTAAGGAATTATGGTGAGAAGACATTACAAAAAGAGTATTTCCTGAAGTTCTGGGATTGTGTTCCTTTTTGCTGTAGAATATTGCACTGCTTTCAGTTTAGCACTTTTACACTTCCTGGAAAATTGCAGAGAGAAGCACGTTCAGGGGGTTGTACGAGACTTAACTTGTTTTCTAGTGAAATCAGCTGCTGTGGGGGTACAGGGGATTTAGTAAATGGAAATTGTGGCAGTCTGGAGCCTGACAAATATTAGCAGGCTAGATAAGGGCACTGTAGTGAACTGTATAGTACTGAAATTAAATTTTGTTACAAACTTTTCAATGAGATGCTGAGTAAGACAAGGTCAGCACAAGTTCACTATACAGCAGCTCAAAAGAATAATAATTTACAAAATCCAACTGACAAGCAGCAGTATCACCAATGGGTAACCCTTAATGGCACTCAGAATACTTCATGCAACATATGAACCTGTAAGTATCACAATAAGCCCTCTACCAGTCATCTACCAGAAAGTACTGATTTGCCACAAGTTCCTTAGCGATTGCTGATGGACAGAATTCTATTTATCCCAAAAGGGGTTTCCAGACAGCTTCATTTAGTAAACAAATTTCTTGTTTTAAAACAAAAATCTGCTTTTCAAAACAGGTTCTGAAATTACTGATCAGCCGTAAGGGGACAATTTATGTTGAGTCAAAAGGCCTTCTCCAGCCCCAATTTGAAGACTCAGACTAAATATACCACTATCAGCTGAGCTTCAAAATAGCCTGCTGCAGCTGGAAGACAGCTGGGTAACTCCTTCAAGCTCACTTCTCAGCAGTTGGTTACATTTTCTGATCTCAAACTCTGGCACTCATGGAGCTTATGTCCCCTTACCCCCCCCCCCCCAAACCGTATGCTGAGGCAACCACAGAATTCAAAGTTTTTGTCCCACACCTGAACAAGGGAAAACAAATGTAAACAAAGAAGAAACTAAAACAAGGAAATACAATTACAAACTTATACCACTCATACTTCTGCTACCAGACATATGCAAAGACCCCACAGACATAATGGGGATGGAAAGAAGGGTAAAAGGTACCAAACAAAGATGGTACAAGTGAAGATCAGCTGATAAAGTAAATTCTCACATACAGGCAAGTCCTTGGGTTACGGACATCTGACATGCGGACAACTCATAGATATGAACTGGCTGCTGCAATGTCAGAAAAAATGTGAAAAAATTTAAAATCCTTAAAATTCCCTAAATCTGTGTGTGTGAGAGATCGGGAGAGTGAGAGCAATGTGTGAGTGAATTCATGTATGAATGAGGAAGTGACTGTGTGAGAGATCGGGAGAGTGAGAGCAATGTGTGAGTGAATGCATGTATGAATGAGGAAGTGACTGTGTGTGAGATCGGGAGTGAGAGCGATGTGCAAGTGAATGCATGTATGAATGAGGAAATGACTGTGTGTGTGAAAGGCCGGGAGAGTGAATGGTATGTATGAATGAGGAAGTGACTGTGTATGTGTGACAGATTGGGAGACAGTGAGAGCGAAGTGTGTGTGAATCAGTGGCACAGCTGGGGAGGGGGGTGGGCGAGAGGGGTGGTACTCTTGGGACTGTTACGTTACATTTACTTGTTTTTTTAAGACCGTTCTTCTTGAAGAACAGTCCCGTAGCTGGTCTGGTCACAGCACATCTGTGCATATGTGTTATCACACAGACACCCACGCAATTTTAAATACAGCTGGAACATGTTTAAAAGTAAGGGGATTTATTTGTGTGTGTAGCTACCATAGTTCACAGAACCTGCTTCAAGTATGGGAATGCCATACTTCACAAAACCTGCTTCAAGCTGCTTTGTGTGTGTGCGCGTGTCTGCCGTAATTCACAGAACCTGCTTTTGCAGCAAGTAAGGGAATTTATTTGTGTGTGTGGTTGCTGTAACCTGCTTCAAACTGCTTTATTTGCTATAATTTATTGATCCTGCTTCAAGCTACTTTACTTTTGTGTGTGGCTCGTAATTCATGGAGCCTACTTCAACCTGCTTTTGCAGCAACTAAGGGAATTTATTTTTGTGTGAGGTTGCTGTAACTTGCTTTATTTTCCGTAATTCACTGAACCGGCTTCAAGCTGCTCTATTTTTGTGTGTGTGGCTTGTAATTCACAGAATCTGCTTCAATTAAGGGAGAGTGTGTGTGCGCGTCATATCTCTAAACTTCTTGAAGAATTTGAACACTTGAACTTGAACATATTGCTCTTAGAAACTTAGAAAGTTGCTAGAATAACAGGTTATGCAGTAGCATGAATTTTCTGAAGGGTATGAATTCTGAAGTTCAGATGTATGTCATTTTCGAACTTCAGTCTTTTATGATTTGCCACTACATTTGCTAAACAACCACATTTTTATGAAAAATGGACCAAAATATGAGCCGAAAATCTGTACAGTTAAGAGGTATAGTTTGTGTGTGTGTGTGAAAAAGTCCTCAAACATTGCATTTAATAACAAGATGCCTTAAACCAGCTATGATGATAGGAAGTAAGGAAGCACGGCTACAGTATACAATATTATGTTTAGGATTTTTTGTTTTATTTGGAAGTGCTTCTAAAGTGTTTTACATGCAAAAAAAAAAAGTAAAATAAATACTAGACTGAGGCAAACATTTGACTAAGTGACATTTAATAAGAACTTGCATACAAATTTGACTTAAGGTCAGACTAAAAAATGGATCTTGTCCTTAACCTGGGGACTGCCTGTACATGTTGCATCTCTTTTTCAAAAGGCCAATATTCAGCAGGCTAACACTTTCTCAAGATTCTAAGTGGTAGTCAAACAGGCTATGACGAGTATTCAAAGTCATTGTTCAACTTTCATCCATAACCCCCCTTTTCCCATTTTGCACATGCGTTTGGTGTGTCACATCAACAGTAACCACCATCTAGTGCTAATGTTCACATCGCCAGGTAGCTAGCCCTTCCACACATGCATATGCACTCACACCTACATCTAATTTAAAGTGTACAATCCACCTCCTTCTTGGCTTTGGAATATGGGAAGAAACAGGGGCACCCAGAGAGAAAACATGCGATCACAGGAAGGACATGCAGACTCTGCACAGAAAGCACCCCAACCGAGAATCAAACCAGAGAAACTCTTGCTGTGAGTTGACAATGCAACCAGCTGAGTCACTGTGCCACATTAAAACTTCTAAAATGGACATTGAGATCCAGATAATTCTATTCACTAACTTACAAGAACACAACTTGATGTTATATCTGTATTGATTCCCAGTAGAGAAGACAAAAATGTACACCTCCATGTTTGTTCAGGTATAACACCACCTTCTGGTTATCTAATCACAACAGGATATGTACATCCTGATGATGGGAAGCTCAGAAGGCTGTAGGTTCTATATACACAACAGGGGCTGGATGCATATTTTAATACTGACACTCCAGTACACCATTAAGGGAATGCTGTTCTCATGACATGCAGTCCTTTGGATGAAATGTTAAACTGAGTTCCTACCTGTCTACACTGGTGGCAATTTACATGACTGTTAATGGTTTAATGGTACTTATGGAAAACAGTAATGTAATTCTCCATGTGTCCTGGCCAAATTTCCCTGACTATGCACAGATACCAACATGGATCTCTCCCCAAAACAGGCCACTGTCCCTGGCTCTGTGGAACAGACACTTTAGCCCTATCTGCCAAGATGACCCACTTCTGACCAACAACCCAAGGTTTGGAGAAACCATCCAGAGAAGGGTGGGAGTGAGTGGCCAATGTCAGCACCTCCATCAGAAGGGTACAGTACTGGCATAGTCCTGTCATAAATGCTCTACCTGACAGATGGCCCCAGACTGAATCATTTGCAACTAGGGATTCTGTGGAATGCAGATCCACCAAGGTGTGGGCATGCACTGCAGATTTTCGTAACCAGTCACTCACACAGGATCCAAAACAAAAATCACTACACTGCAGTTCCAGACAATGAAGGGTATTTAGGAGGTAGATTATAGCTTTAATTTACAATGTTTGCATCTCTCCTCCAGTGTTCTAGGACACCTAGGTCAGAAGAAGGGAATAGGCCAACAGGAAGAAACGGGGGTGGGAGATTAGGGGGGGGGGCAAAAAAAAAGGCAAGACCTAGTGGGTCTAACTCAGTTACAAGAAGTTACAGAAAATGATGCATGCAGTTTCTCAAAGATGTTCAACATTCCCTAGAATACAGCTGCTTCAAAATGAGCTCCCAACCTGTCAGAGATGCAGTCATCATTAATAACAAGGTTGGAAAAGGTGAGACAAAGGGAAGCCAGGCAGGTGTAATTGTGGCAGAAATCTGAAACTAACAGATCTGAAAGGAAATGATGGTTCCACAGACACTGGCAACTCACTGTCCAAAGCAGCATATTTTCATGGAGGTGAGCCAAGGTGATATTGAGGCATAAAACTGCCATCAAACCCAGTTTGAATTCAGTGATCCCTAATATCTTGGTCTCTTTTCTGTGGAAAGAAATGAAAATCAGCACTGAAGTGCATCCATTAGAATTCCAAAGAAAGAAACTCAATACAGAAGATGCTAGAAGAATCATTACCAATTGATGCTTACTTTCCAACAACTGCAACCACAGCACAGGCCAAGCAAGATAAAGTTGCTAACAAGGGGTCCTTAGAGAAGTCACCACAAACCAATCATTCTATTACTGTTTCTGGATGAAAGAGCTAAATTACAAAGATTATTTCCTCAACATCTGACTGGCAATGTTCTTTTTTTTCTTCTGGTTGTTGGTTTTGGATTTTAACTACATAATTCTCAATCTAAATTTGTTTGCTTTGTGGTTTCTCAGAGACAGGTACCCTCTGATTTCTCCACTCAGAGTGGGAACATCTCTACCCAATAGCTTTCAAATGCATATTCCTGTGCCCTTCTTATGTGGATGGTATAAGAGAGAAGGCACATGCTGAGGTGCCAATGAATGTATTCTAGTATACAAAGCACACTAATGTGCCTGATAGTGCTGTGCAGTGCCCAAAGAACACTCATCTGAACATGTTCACTCATTTCTATCCAGACAGTAAAAAGAATGGGAATCCAGTGCTGATGTTGAAGCAGCCCAGACATGCATAGTAACACCTGCATGGAACTGAACAACACATGCCAGAAACTTGGCCTGTGTTTGAGGAAGTGGACCACCAGCCCCAAGATTAGTCCTGGGAGCATAATCCATGGACTCTGCATTATACAGCAGAATGCTACATGCTCAATACTGAAAAAAAGGGTAGAATCTTGTCTAGCTTCCAGGAGACGGTGCTAGTTGGCACCTCTCTATTCAAAACTGTGGTCATTTGAGAAGGGAAAACAGGATACTGACTTCCCTCTCTAGAGGGACAGTTCATTAGATATGAAGGTTTGCTGGCTCTGAGATGGTGAAGTATGAGAAGGACAGAGGTGCTGGCTTGCCATGGATTGATGATCCCTTGCATCACTCCTGCCTTGAGTAATCCTTGAGTCTGTCCATGTAGTGAACACTTCCTGATGTAACAGGCCTGTGCTCAGTAAGGAAGGTGAAGCATTCTTCATGGTGGAGCACACAAGTCATTGAATGAAGAGATGGAATTTGTGGCATCACTTACCCTTGTGTTTAAGGCCAAAGCAGAAAAGGTAGCTACTGTTATAGTCTTATACAGTGATATGGTGACTAAAGTAATACATGACAGCCCACGCTTTTTAGGCAACGAACAGACTATGCAAGTAGGCATAAAGATTGAAATATGTAAGCATATTCCTTTTTCTCAACTGGATGAAGGTACCCATATCTTAAGGATAGCAGCTCACAATAACAAAACTGAATAAGTTTCTAAGAGGGAACGTGTAGGATTACCAAATGTTTACCAACTGCAGACAACCCATCAAAGTAAGACTATTTCAGTTTGTTGGTCTACCCCATCTATTGAGAAGATTCAAATATTTTTTTTTGGGATCCAGCACTTCCTACCACTCTCCCGAGCAAAGGTGTCAGCATCCCTGTCCAACTAAGTCATACTTCTTCCTCTTTTGGAAAGGACTGCTGCATACACAACTGGTCAGTCTTGTTTTCCAGCCCTCCAAGTACCCAAAATAAGAAAAAGGTGTAAATACTCATTAGGAAGGTAGAGAATGAAGTGGTATTATCAAGGATAACTTGTATATGTCAAGATGTTATACTTTGAATACCTTGACTACAACAAGGTCTAAAACAGAAGCATTCCTGAGGCCCTGAAAAGGGCAGCTATCACATATCCAATGATAAAATCCCCACTCTGGAACATACCTCCCAACCATACCGATATACTCATTTTTTTACCGAGTTTTGGGGTCCAAATGAAGGGGTGTCACGATTCCCGAGTGGCACCCCTTCAGTTCCGATTTATTTCCCTTTTGTTTTTGAATTTTTTCAATTTTTCGCTCTGTTGGTGCTAACGTCATCACGTGTGCGATGACATCAGCACCGTCAGGCCGTCTGGCCAGTCGGAATTGAGCTGGAGGAAGCTTTTCAGGCTGGCCGCAAATGCAGCTCTAATATGCAAGAGCGTTACCAGTCCAAAATGCGAGCGGGAAGCAGCAGCTTTATGTAAGCCGGGAATGGAGCCTCAGAAAGCAGCTTTACCGGTCCAAATGCGGAGCCTCAGAAAGCAGCTTTACCAGTCTGAGTGCGAGCGGGAAGCTTTATGTAAGCCAGGAACGAACAATTTAGCTTCAGAATGCCAGCAGGGAACGAACTTCTTTAAGGTAACATGCCAGCAGATAACTAACTTCTTTATGTAAGCCAGGAACTGCAGTGTGTCTGTATTGTATATTGGTGTTGTTTGCTGTACACATTCGTGACTGGTTATAAAGTATAATGAGGTTATATCTACCACCTGTCTTACCTGTTTCATCTGATACCATTCTCCAAAGACCTTAGTGCAACTGTGGAGCAGAATTTAAGTTTCCCATTTGTTGGGTGCTGTTAAAAAAAGTTAGAGACGTTTTCCCTGCTTGACAAAGACAACGGTCTTATATCTAGCTAAACATGTTATACACTGTGAATTTCAGTTTGAACAAATATAGCTGTAAGTCTTGTTCAAGAGGAGACACATTAGTCCTTTACATCAGGTACAACAACTTGTATGAAGTTCAGTTGTGTATTTGTGCATTAATTCTTGCTTTACCTGCTTCATTTCTTCCATAGTACTTAGTGACTCTATATTTTTACGTATATATATATATATTTTGTGTGTAGAAGTAGACTGTTATCATGGAAATGTTCTGAATAGGGCAGTTTTGTCATTATTGGTGCATGTATTTTGCTTCATTGCCTACTGGAAAACTGTTCAAACAATAAACTTAAAATGCAATTGTGTGTGGAAGTAGACTGTTATCATGGAAATGTTCTGAATAGGGCAGTTCATGCATTTTTGTTTCTTTGCCTACTGGAAAATTGTTTAAACAATAAGTGTGCTGTACTATACAAGGAATATAATTTAATAAAGTCAGGAAGGTGCATCAAAGAACGCATGTATGTTTCTTGTTTTGTGTGCAAGCCAGGGGCCTCTGATTTGAAAACAGCCCAAAGGCAATCTTTAACCACCACTGGCCAGATGCATTTTCT
Source organism: Protopterus annectens (assembly GCF_019279795.1). Taxonomy (NCBI): domain Eukaryota; kingdom Metazoa; phylum Chordata; order Ceratodontiformes; family Protopteridae; genus Protopterus; species Protopterus annectens. Next base: position 1,340,424,579 of record NC_056732.1, read on the forward strand.
TTGGATGTGGTGTGGGTTTCAATGCCATTTCAATTAATGTGATGTGAGTTTCAAGGGCAGAGAAATTTTAATGCCAAAATGAGTACCCCATCATACACAAAAAGCAGTTTAAATAGTAACAGTTAATTAAACCATAAAACGCCGAGGCGCTAGAGAAATAAACTTTTTTTCATTGGCTTGGTTGTTTCATTTTGTGTTGCAGCAATTTGTCTACTCGTTGTTTGCTAAATTTTAATGCCAAGTCGATTTTCATTGTGAGACAGTATTGTTTTGTTTAGCAGATAGCTATTGGTGTTTGTGCATTGTGCTATAGAATGTAAAAAAAAAATAAAATCCAAATAATCATTGCAGAAGTAAAGCAGTATGCACACATTAGTGTTTATGGTTAATGGGGTGAAATAGCCAGGTAATGGTACATTGCAATGGCTGCAGAGGGACTCTGGTGTTATATTTTGGTTCTGTTCTTCAGTTTGCGTTTGAAAGTTGGTATCCCACAATTCCACTGGAGTGGGCGGGGTTGTGTAATCATGTATGCAAACTTTATGTTAATCAGCTTACAGATTTGTACCTCTTTTTCAAGGGCCTTGTCCAGATTTTTGATGTTTCCAGATTGAGAGATATGCTCTGGAATCATAGATAAACTTACTAAGCTGGGCATAAATCCCTCCATCACTTGATGGGTTGCCAACTGGCTTACTGATAGAACCCAGACTGTAAAAGTAGCCGACTCCAAATCCAGCTCCAGACAAGTGGAGTACCTCAGGGTTCAGTCCTGGGACAGCTCTTGTTTGGCATCTACTTCTCTGAAGTACAGGCCAATACTAAGGGACTATGGCTAACAAAGTTTGCAGATGACTGCAAACTGGGAGCCATTACTGAATCCCCAAATTATGTGGATATTCTACAAAAGGGCCTTACAAAAACAGATGCTTGGTGCCAGAGCCATGGGCTCAAGCTTAATGCCAAGAAATGTATAGTTATCCCCTTTGGAAAAAGTACCCATGAATTACCACATAGCTGGCAGTACACTAAACACCGAAAGTGTGACGAGAGACATAGGTGGACAGTCGTCTCACCTTCGATAACCACATCACCACAACAGTCAGGAAATCCTTCTATGTGGCACAACTCATCACTAAGGGCTTTTCATCCAGAAAAAAGGAGGTCATTGTCCCACTGTACTCATCCCTCATTAGACCCATTATAGAGTACAATGCCCAGTTTGGTATACCTCACAAGACATCTGCAACAGCTGGAAAGGCCGCAGAAATACCTCACTAAAAGAATCACAGGCCTAAAGCAGATGCCCTATACTGACAGTCTAAAAAAACTCTAGCTATACTCTGTGGCATATCGTCTACTAAGAGGCGATCTCTGCTTAACATACAAGGCGATGTCAAACCCTGAGCTGTTGGACATGCTCCACTTAAAGAAATCCCAGTCCCTCAGAGCCACACACTCCAGGGATCTAAACCTTGTCATCACAATGAACAAAACATGCTGGAGGGATAAGGTTCCTGACCCACACACTCCCCATACTCTAGAACAGACTGCCCATACATGTCAAGCAGAGTGCCTCCTTGGCGCTCTTCAAAAGGAACCTTGATGATTGGATGGGAGATAGGAAATTCACCCTAGGGATCACATCAGTCGCTCTGCTAGACAAGGGTCCAGGGAAGTAAATATTGTGGGAAGAAATATCCAGGGAATTGTTATGGCTAGGCCTGTATAGGCCCCCTAGGGCCGATAGCCTAGTACCAACCTATGAACCACGAAACAACAGTTTCTGGACTCTATTCTCTAATGCAGAGGCGCAAAGGAAGTTTAATCTGGAAGTTAAAAGCCATTTGGGAACAACTGATCATAAAACAGTACGCTTTACAGTCAAACGAACTACTGGACTCTGCCAAATAAAACAAGGGCCCTGGGCATCCAGAAAATAGACTAAGACAAAATGGGACACTGCCTCATGAGCGCTTATGCAAAAATAAATAAAGGTAGTGTGGATGATTCACAACGATGTGCGCACTTCACCAGAGAAGAAAAAGACCTTTGTTTAAAACCAATGTGGAAATCAGAAAGAAAAAAAGAATATGGTTCTCAAAAGATGTACTAAAATTTAAAAACAGAACCATTTATGAAATATAAAAACAAAACCAATTAAAGCAAGAAAAGGAGGCAGAAATCAAAGGTCTTGACAGAGGAAAAGGCAGAAAATTCAGTTAAGCCCATAAAACATTTCAGATACAAACTGAGCAAAGAAAGACAAAAAAGATGCATCAAAACAAGAAAATAAAGTGGGGTGAGCAGAAAAGGAAGCTGAAAAAAGGAAGGATTACTATGTGTACACTTCATAGTTACAGAGGAGAAGAAAGAAGCATCACTATCTAGTCACAATTAACCAGGAAAATGGAAATTGATCCCACTTCTTTCACAGGTAAATGGTTATAAAGGCATTTCAAAAGCTAAACATAGACAAGATAATGGGACTTACGGGAATCACCCTAAAATCTGATCACAGCAGTAGGAGAAATCATGGAATCAAAATCACTCAAAAGGAGAGAAATTTAAGAGGTGGTCAGTGGAGCATTATACCCAAGGCAGAATGACTTCAAATCGGAAAGCTTATGCCAAACAATTTGTTTATGCAACCCCAAACATAAAAGGGGCTAAATACATAGCCTACTAATATTTTAGCAAAGCACCTGAGATGGCACAACACTTCATCCATCCACAGACCCTTTTCCCCATTTCTACACGTGGTGTCAGGGGATCCACGTCAGATGGCCAAAAGCTCAGTTAACCAAAGACCACATCAACAAGACATCATCGCTGAAAGGATGAATCCCCGACAACGGTAAGTCAATGTAGTATGCAACAGAATACATTCCAGTTTCCGTAATACACTCAGAAACCACATTAAAGCAAGCCCCCCTGCACCCCCCCACATCCCCTACTTAAATATGCCAACTTTGAGATCACACTACAGTGAGGGAATGGGACTAACTCCCAGTCTGCACTAATCACTGTTGTCGGGTATTCGTTCTGTCGGCGAAGTCGTCTCGTTGATGTGGTCGTCGGTTAACTGAGCTTTCATCCATCTGACGTGGACCCGTGTCAGGATATCACTTCAGCAGTGCCAAGCATCTAGAGCCAAGATTTACACGGCTGAGTTGGCTAGCCCCGATACAGTCATTTTTCCACCCCACATGCTCACACAGATGCTCGCACCTATGGCCAATTTAGTGTTCAATCCACCTATTGCATGCCTTCTGAATGTGGGAGGAAACTGGAGCACCCAGAAGAAAACCGGCGCAAGCACATGGACGACATGCAGACTCCACACAGAAGCACATGGACATGCAGACTCTGCACAGAAGGCACCTCAGCCAAGAATCGAACTGGAGAACCTCTTGCTATAAGGCAAGAATGCTTTCCGCTGCACCACTGTGCCGCCCCTGCATTACAGTAGTTCAAAAGCTGGTAGAACATACAAAAGAGTGACCAGACCAAAAGACAGATGGCAATAGTGAAAAGAATTCAAAAGAACAAGTGGAATGTTGATGGTGGCGTATCACAGAGATCAAACACTATGGCCAGTGCAATATGCTTGCAGCCTTTTTATCTGAACATGCAACAACCTTGCTATACAATACGTGGAAGTAAATGGGAGGGACTTGTCAGTGTTGAAAGGACTGGTTTATAACATGTAAGCACAAATTCAGTCTAAAAATGTAAAATCTGAGAAGCTATTTATTTTTTACTTTTTTAATTTATCCTTTGTTGACCAGGTCAATCCCACTAGGCTAATGGGGTCTTTCCAAGGCAGACGTGAGGTGGCATTTATATTACTAGGGAAAAGTTTGGCCAGGGCATCAGGGAACTTCCACTACTCTTTTCGATAGGTGTCATGGGATCTTCTACATCTACCTGAGTTACCACCAACTCAAGCAGATGGGACTTTGGTTTAATGTCTCAAACGAAGAATGGCAATGGCACACTCAGGAATACAGAACCTCCCTTATGTTGTATTGCACTACCTAACCTTATGCACTAAAGGCGAGTGTGCTACTTGTTGCATCACTGACACTGATTACATCTATAATCAGCCAAATAAGTAAACAATTCCAAGGGAAGCAGCTGTAACAAAAGTGAAGAGGTGCTTAAGGATACTAAAAGTTAGCGTGCAATGTGAGGAGGCAGGTGGAATACTGGTATGCAAAGGAAATGGCATCACCAGCAGAATTCAAGAAGTTATTATCTCTCTAGTGGCACAGATGGCAAGACCTCAGCTAAAGTACCATATACAGTTACGAAGACCATGTCTGACCAGGACAAAGATGGGATAAAGGCAGTGCAGAAGATAGCAACAACAATGGTGTATGTATGGGAAGGAAGTCACAACAAAAACAGTTAACTAATTCTAGCAACCAGTGCAGATGGTAGTAAAGTATGAGCCACCCAGAGCATGTGTGCGCTTTTCATATCTCAAGTGGTTACTAACAAATGTCAAAAATACACTTAAATGTAAATATAGGTGCAAATGCATCTGCACTGAAGCTAAATTTACACACATGAAGTGTGAAATAAAAATACAATTACATTTAGAAGTGATGAAACGTTCTTCAAAAGCTCCATCCTGTATTGTATTTTGTGCATTAGCTCCCTGTGTCTTGACAGAAAGCATCTCAGTGTCCTTGAAGTGCTAAGGACTTCATACTCAAAGGAAACCAGAGCCTACCTGAGTAAACACTTAACAAAAAGAATATGAAAACAAACAAAAAAGAAATAAAACATATCAGCCTTAAGGGAAATAAGGAGACCTATTTTTCAGGAAAAGGACTGGGAAAAATACACCCAAGAGATGGCAACATCAAAATCTGTCAAAATTCAAGAATTCATGAGACATACACAAGGCAAGAGAATAATGAAATAATATTGCACTTTTATTATGATTACACAAGTTTATAAAAAAATGAAAGTTATGTACAGTGAATATAAAAAGTGTACACACCCCCTGTTAAAATGCCAGGTTTTTGTGATATAAAAAAATGAGACCACAATAAATCATTTCAAAACTTTTCCCACCTTTAATGTGACCTATAACCTGTACAATTCAATTGAAAAACAAATAAATCTGTTAGGGGAAAAATATAAAAAAATAAAAAAAACGTACACTAAGCTGGATGCATAAGTGTGCACATCCTTAAACTAATACTTTGTTTGAAGCACCTTTTGATTTAATTACAGAATTCAGTTTTTGGGTCTATATTATATCCTCAAACGCTTAAAAAAGCGAACGCTGGTTGATCGAACTTATTTTCGTGAAACTGCAAAATATCGAAGCAGCAGAAACTCGAATTTTTTCCTAGGGAAAGAATTTGGTTGTCCGTTTCTGTTGCTTCGGTATTTTCAGTGTTATGGTGGAAAGTTACCGGTCGGATTCAGGTAAGTGTGCGATTGTGTGGATGTGAGTGTTAGGGTGATTTAGGTGAGTTAGGGTTAGGGCTCGGGTTAGGTGTGTGTGCGATTGAGTGGACATGAGGGTTAGGGCGGATTTAAGTGAGTTAGGGTTAGGGAGCGGGTGAGGTGAGTGTGCGATAGTGACGGACCTTAGGGTTAGGGTTTGGGTTAAGGTAAGTGGGTAGTTAGTGGTGTGTGCATAGTTTAGTGTAGGGTTAGGTATCAGATTTTAGGTGTATGTGTGTGGATTTCTGTTTGTTTGGTGTGCTTGTGTTGTGTGTATGTGTTTTGGATCAGTGATTTTTTTCCCTGGGGAAAAAAATCGCTGATCTGACAGTTCGAGATTGTAAGCTTTCGCTTAAAATAGGTTGATCAATCAGCGTTCGCTTTTTTAAGCGTTCGATGATATAATATAGACCCCAGTTTTCTCGGGTACACACCTGCCATCAATTAGAGAGACTCTGATTAACCCCAAATAAAGTTCAGCTGTCCTAGTAGGATTTTCCTGACATTTACTCAGTTGCCTGCTACAGCAAAAGCCATGGTTCGCAGAGAGCTTACAAAGCATCAAAGGAATCTCATTGTTGAAAGGTATCAGTCAGGAGAAGGGTACAAAAAAATTTCCACAGCATTGGATATACCATAGAACACAGTGAAAACAGTCATCAAAAAATGGAGAAAATATGGGACAATAGTGACGTTGCAAAGAACTGGACGTCCCTCCAAAACTTATGAAAAGACAAGACAAAAACTGGTCACGGAGGCTGCCAAGAGACTACAGCAACACTGAAAGAGTTGCAGGCATTTCTGTCAAGTACTGGTTGTGTACTACATGTGACAACAATATCCCTTATTCTCCACACGTCTGGACTATGGGGTTGGGTTGCAAGACGGAAGCCTTTTCTTACACAGAAAAACATCCAGGCTTGGCTAAAATTTGCAAAATAATACATCAAGTCTCCCAAAAGCATGTGGGAAAATGTGTTATGGTTCGATGAGACCAAGGTTGAACTTTCTGGCCACAATTCCAAAAGGTACAATTGGCACAAAAACAACACTTTGCATCACCAAAAGAACACCATCCCCATGGTGAAGCATGGTGGTGGCAGTATTATGCTTTGGGGTTGCTTTTCTTCAGCTGGAACTGGGGCTTTAGTCAAGGTGGAGGGAATTATGATCAGTTCCAAATACCAGTCACTTTTGGCCCAAAACCTTCAGGCATCTATTAGAAAGCAGAAGATGAAGAGGAATTTCACCTTTCAACACGACAATGACCCCAAGCATACATCCAAATCAACAAAAGAATGGCTTCATCAGAAGAAAATGAAAGTTGTGGAATGGCCCAGCCAAAGCCCAGACCTAAATAGAAATAGAAAATCTGTGGGGTGACCTGAAGAGGGCTGTGCACAACAGATGCCCTTGCAATCTGACAGATTTGGAGTGCTTTTGCAAGGAAGAATGGGCAAATGTTGCCATGTCAAGATGTGCCATGCTGATAGACTTCTACCCAAGAAGGCTGAATGTTGTAACTAAATCAAAAGGTGCTTCAACAAAGTATCAGTTTAAGGGTGTTCACATTTATGCAACAAGCTTATTGTACGTTTTTTATTTTTTATATTTTCCCCTAACAGATTTGTTTGTTTTTCAATTGAATTGTACAGGTTACAGGTCACATTAAAGCTGGGAAAAGTGTGATCTCATTTTTTTATATCACAAAAACCTGGCATTTTAACAGGGGTGTGTACACTTTTTATATCCACTGTACTTACCAAAAAGTTAAACCTTTACGGTCCATTTTGTTCACTTCAATAACAGGTCTGGTATGATGCAGGTGACAGTCATTTGGCATCTTTAAAACTCCAAAGCTGAGCAATTACTCCTTAAACACCTTCCTCCACCTCCCATAATGCTCCACACCTCTCCTACCCAGACCCTTTACATTTGCAAAGCATGAAAAAAATGCTATGTGACCCTATAGGACTCCGAGCATTCCTGCAGATCCCTTCACAGGGGAAATGATAGGAGAGCATGTTGCATCCAAGTTAGTGATAGCTCAACTGGATGTGAAGGATCCCATGCCACATCGAAAAAAGAATAGGGAACTGCCCCAGTGCCCTGGCCAAATTTCCCCTTGTCAGTATGCATACCACTTATGGTCTTCCCCTCGGATGGGGCCACTGGACTACTTGGACTAACCCAGTCAACAAAACTGCAAACAAATATGTGAATGGACAGGGATCATGAAGATAAAGTCTTTTTTCTAATTTACATAATCCAGTCTGCTTACTTCAACAGTACAACTTCTCCTCCTCTTGGGTGGCATCATGACAGAATAACACACAGTATGGTAGCCCCGAAGTTTGACCTGTATCTTAAGATAATAAGCATTTAACAGTCTAGTATGAAAGTATGCTGAGAAGCCTATATTTATGGCTGCACCAATGTCATGAATATAATTTTTGAAAAATGGTACATTCTAGGATTCTGTTATATTATGTGCAACAAAACATAATACACTCTAAAGCAAAAATACATGATCTCTAGGAAAAATAACATACAGGAGTTTCAAAGAAAAATCTGCTAGGACTGGGGCCAAGAAGGGATCCAGACATCCTGCGTACTGTACTATACAGAACATTTTGTTCATCTACATCTATAAACTTTTCTGGTGGAGGGTATTTGGGCAACTGTGAGAATCTAAACCACCCTGAAAGGGTACTTAGGGTACTTGGGCATTACTGTAATTGAAAAAAAAAAAAACATGAAATTAATCTAACAGACCAATAACTGGAGCGAGGCTTACTGGACAGATAGGATGTGATACCACTGATGGATCTATAATTTCTCTAGAAGAAAAGTCCACAGCATGGTAAACCATACTTGCAGCCCAGTGCTGGGCTAAAAGTAAGATCCTGACCTTGTGCTCTTTGTCTTTCTGTAGAAATTTCATTATAAGAGTAAACTATTAAAAAAGCCCTGGAGCCACTACTGGACAACATTTCAGGAAGTCTGCCCCTGTGGGGGAATGATGGAGAAGTACCTACTGAATCTGGAGTTGGTTAGGGGGAGCAAAGATTTTGCAGCAAGGTTTTGCCAGTAGTGGAAGATGGCATCTGCCACTGACTTGATGGACGGACCACTTGTGAGACATCAACAAATAATTCCTCAGCTTGTCCTCTACAAGCTTGGTTTGAAAGGGCATATGCAATACTACCAGAAAGTGGCAAGTCAAAAGAGGCTCAGTTTAACAGCTTCAAGGCTTCTTGACTCAGGAGACATGAATGGATTCTCCTCAGCCTCTTTATGTACTAAACCCTTGTCATATTGCCAGAGTGTTTGGCAATTACACCCTAAGGGAGAAGACCCTTTAAAGCCTACAACACAAGGTCATCTGTAGGACAATGATGTGTAGGGAGGTATCTTCCTTTGACCAATTCTCTTGGATAATCAGCCCTAAATAATGCACCACCTCATCAGGGCAGAAACATCCATGGTGACCATTGCATTTGTTGATAGGGGTCCTCAGACAGTCTGGAAGAAGTGACCACAGAAGATGGTGAAGGCATGCTCACAAAATTCAAATCAGAACAGACATTGGGTCCACATTCAAATACCACTGGATTCAAGTGTTCACTGATAAACCACCTTGTAGTATCAGGCAAAGGAGACTAAGAAAATTATAACCACTACAAGACTCAAAGCCTTGAGGCATGGTGCAGACAGTACTAGAGGAGCTGCTAAGAGGAGACAGATGCTGGATTGAAATTTTGAAGTTCTATTTGGTGGAAAGTTAGCTATGCAAGTGTGTGTGTTCAGCCAGTAACCAACTTACACAGATAGTCCCAAGGGTGCACACACACACACACAGACCTACTGCAAGTCATTAAAACTCATTTGACCGTAGGGAGGACATGCAGACTCTGCACAGAGGGCACTACAGCTGAGAATCGAACTGGAGAACCTCTTGCTGTGAAGCAGCAACACTAACTGCTGCACCTTGAAGCTGCTAGGAGTGATCTAAATTAGGGCTAAATCTTTTCCCTTTTAGTCTCAGATGGGCTGTGACAGCTGCCATACATTTGGTAAATAATTTTGGGGCTGTGATGACATCAAATAGGAGGGCACCAAACTAGTAATGACTAGCCTCCAGCCTGAGGTACAAAAACTTTCTGGTACTCTTGGTTATCTTTATATATAGACACATGCATCCTAAAGTCCAGGAAACACATTCAATGTCCTTTCCATAAACAGGGAAGTACTGACTGCATTGTAGCCATCCACAAAATCCTTTTCAATATGCAGATTTACATTACTACGGTCTAAAATGGGCCTGAGGTCTTTTTAATTTTGGGAACAAAAAAAAAATCTTAAATAGAGTCTAACCCCTCTTGGGTACAGTCAGACCTCTTGGATGCTTTTACTAAAACAGCTGTTACCTGTTTTGGCACCTGTTTCTTCTGACTGAGTGGTCAGGAAGGGGCCAGAAGACAGGCCTCAGAGAAGGTATGAATAGGATGCTGTAACCTCTAGGCACTACTTCCCTGATCTACTTGCACAGCTCCAGGGCCTGATATTAAGTAAAGGATAAGGAGATTTAAACCAGGACCGCTTACAAAATGGGACTGCTGAACAAGTTCATACAGACTCTCCACTGATCGCTCGAGGAGGGACTATGAAACTCCTGATTTTGCAGACTACCTCTACCTTTAGGATGGCATCCATTCTGGAAACCTCCTCAACCATGTTATTTCTTACAAGAGCTCTACACAAATGGGGGCTTGCATACTTTGTTTCATGACCCGCAAGTTTTGCATACTCTTCTGATTTTGAGAGAAGTCTTTACTCCAGCAGCTGTGAGCATCTTCTCTGCTTGCTCAGTGTTTTGCAGCTCCTCTTTCAATTAAGGACTAAGCAATGATAAGACATCATAAAGTGCATTAGTAAAAGGTGCCTTGACGTTGTCTGCAGTGTTGCAGTACCTACACCAAGCATAATAATAATTAATGATGCCTGACGGAGTGCAAAGGCCACTCCCTCGACTGCAATATGCAGAAGTCGCACACTGCAGTGGAGGGAGTGGCAATACGTAAAGCAGTCACATGAAGAGATTCTTAATATTAGCCAAGGCTGTTACCTGACACTGACAGGGGATGGTAAATGGAGAAAGGAGGAGGAGGAAAACAAGGCGCTGAAAGACAGGTGTAGACAGCAGTGACAAGTGATAAAAAGAAAGAACAGAGATGGCCATGCAGGAGCCAACACCACGTGGAGATTAGGAGGAAACTTGATAAGTAGGGGCAATGAGCTAGAGAAAAGGGACTGACAGTGAAAGAGACAGAAGAGTTCTAAATAGCTTATAGAAAGCGTGAGAAAGGGATGAGACAAAGCAAAGGGAGGAAAGCCACCAGATTAGATAGTAAAGAGGGCTGAGATGGTGGAAAAGAAGGGCTATATTTGCACATACAAGTAACACAACGCAAAACATAAGAAGACAGCCATTGCTGTATGAAAAAAAGTGTTTTGGTGACTGGAAATTTAATCAGCAGTGGGATTAAGAGGAACTGCAAAGAAGAAAATGAGGAGAAGGTTTGCTAAATTATGGGACAAAGCAACCAGAAGCACTAAGGGGAATGGATGGGTATAGGCAGTGATAACCTGCAACAGGAGGTATCTGAAGCTGAGGCTAGGGAGGTGCCAGAGAGATGACGTGATAGCATTCTTACATGCGTGAATGGGCGTACCTTTGTTGAAGGTTGTGCGTCAGGGCCAGCAACTCGGCACATAAAAATCTACTGCCAATTACTAGCGGACCAGAGTTCCGCTGTGGCGACTCCTAACTGGGAAAAGCCGAAAGACGCAACACAACAAGAAGTGCCCCCAAGCTAGCAACCAGCAAAATGAAGAATGTCAGACTAGAGAATAAAATTAATATCTGTGGTAATGGACAAAGGAAAAAGGTTTAGGACTGGAACAAAGATGTGAGAAACATGTCAGAGATGGACATTAGGTCTATGTGAGGGATAGGGTTTGTCTTAGCTTAGAAGAGGCAGCAGCACTTACTAGTGTATTGGAAAGATATCTCTCAATGACTATCCTTTTAAGCTAAGACAGAAGAGAGAAGGGGAATGATAGAGAATGAGAAAGAGAGGTGAAAGTAGGTATTCATGTCCCAGCTCTGTGGTTTAAAGGAGTGGAGCCCTGAATGAGACCCAAACAATCTGAGCGGCATGGTCACTGGAGGCGCTAGTGAGGCTGCAGTGGAAAGTAGAAACATTTTGCATGGGAGAGAGGGGAAGGAATTATTTTTGTGATTAGGTATTCTCCTGGCGATGGGGGCATGCAGTGATTACAAAACAAGTTCCACTTGAGCTGACAGACATTACACTGCGCATGATGCCAGCAGCCCTGCCCAGTTAGGGCATTCCAAACATCTGCTACATACATGACAGTAGACATGACCCTATTAGAGACTCATCTCTGCATTTTCCCATCTCCTTTCCAATCTGCCTACAGCCGAAATGTCCCAGCCATAAGGGACAGAACTATGGACACTAGTAATAAAAGTAATAGCAACAGGAAAGTACTGAAGGCCAGCTAGAAGGTATGTAATGGGGTGGAAACAAGTATTCAGGCAGCAGAAAGGAGGAAAAAATAGGAAGCAGAATGTAGCAGAAGTGAAGGCAAGGCTGACTCAAGAGCATAGCCTGATAAGACAAAGAGGAACAGCTGAAAGCATTGATGCATGAGAGAAGGGCGAATTATTGCTGCTATCACAACACCACAGTTCAGTTACAAAATGAGAGTAGCAGGGTCAAGGAGGTTCAAAAGTAGTTACTTGGCAAGAAGTCCAGGGAACCATTCAAGACATTAACCTAATTATCTCAACTACTCCAGAACACTGTCCGCTTAAGTTACTTGTTAACAGAGTCACACAGAATCAAATATAGGCTGATGGATTCAAACCCTGGACTACAGCAAGCAGTTTGTTAACAGCTCAAAGCTTTAATCTTGTGTGGCAAATGGCAGTGATATCCAACACTCCTGCGTGTTTTACTCAATGAAGTACAGTAATATCTCCCAAGAACAGATGTGTCAAATTTCCTGACTGGCAAATGACAATGAACTGCAACCCTTTCTACATTATTACAGATGACTTTGGGTTTAATGTCTAATTCAAAAGGCACCATGACAGATGGACATTTTTCAAGCTACTTAAAAAGGAATGCATGAAATCAAACTTTGCAGACTACAGGCAAGAAAGACTGTAACTATTTAAACCAGGGTTAATAGTTCACAGCCAAACACACAGTTCTGTTTTCTGTTGGACCATGATGTGGTCTTCACTGCTGAATTTCAAAGTCAGCTTTAGTCTTACTATCTTTTCTAATTTATCCAGCAATAATATTAAGCCAAACTTTAGCAACGCTTAAGCTGCAACAAGCTTACTTAATGGCTTACTCGATGAACCCTCATCAGCATCATCATCATGATAAAGCATTCACAGAACTTGAGGCACAAAAGTAACTGTGAAATGGTCAAAACGCCACGAGCACTGATCTGTTCAATAACATTTACCTATGAAATGATGTTACTGTACTCTGATGAGAGAGAAAAATGTGCTATAGGGAGTTAACATGTATGTCTCAATGTACATGCAGTCTGGGTACCATCCAAACACCATTAAAAAAGATGAATGCTCACATTTTGGCATCTGAGATAGCAACTGACATAGGTAAAAAGAAAATATTTAGATACTCAGTTTTTAACAGGATGATGAAACATGATTTTAAAAAGAGGTAGTCGCAATATGTTGTATTCATGTCTTGACAGGTAAGCTGTAAAGGTAGTACCCTTCTAGACAATAACATGCAAAACTCACTAGCAGCAGTATGTGGCAGTGACTACCTATACCTGAAAATGACATACCTGAACAAAGCAGCAAACCTAGGAAAATGCACAGGCTGTTTCGACTCCAACAATCAAAGATAAGCACAAAAAAAAGATTTTCACAAAAGTTAATTTCTGCATTAATTTTAGCTCCCTCCCAACCACTGTTATAATTAGAAATTCTATTTCTGTGTTAAGAAAATATAATAAGCAATTTTCAAAGACTTCTCTATGCAAAGGAGAGAAATAACAAGGCCTCTTCTGGGACTTAAAAGTACACCATCTGGAACACTAATATGGCTTGGTCCAAAACTCATTCTTTCTCAGTACAACTTTGTAGTAGCAAAACTTTACAACGGCATACAGGCAAAGGTACAAAAAAAAAAATAATAAAAATAAATAAATAAATAACTGCCTCAGAAGGGACTTCAACCCAGGCCCTCTTAAAATGGCAATACCAACTGTGTAACCAGCAAATACTTCAAGAAGACCCAGATTCAAATCCCAGAGAAGGTTTTAATAATATGCATAGTAAAACTCCTATTTATGTGGTCATCAGGTTATACTATGAGAAAAGAACATACTGGGCCTAGTCAATAGCACAACTTGCACAGTCAAAACAGTACTCTAAAATGCACGGGCTAAAGTTATTTCAGCTGAGATACTCATGCCACACTCATTTCTGTTTTTGTATACCTCAAAAATAAACTATATCTCTTTGTAACTGTAAAGATCAGCATGAAAATCGTTAAGCAATGGGATCATTCTACACCATTTAAAACTCAGACAATAAATGGAGGAATCACTAAAGGCACACATCAGTTAACAGCTCTAGCAAAATTATTTTTTCAGTCTCTGGTCCTGGTTATATTAATCAGAAATGTAAAGTTTACTATAGAAGCAGCAGTGTGTTCAGTCTTTCCTGACAAGCATATAAATGTGCAAAACAAATGCACTGTTAATACGTGGGGTAAAGCTGGTCTAGTATAAATACATGGTTTATGTATAATAAATGAAATACAGATTTGCTGAAAGGTAATTTTACAATATAGTGAATACAACAAGGAATTTTATACTGTGTGCAGTGAATGCAAGTAAACAGCAGAGCACTACATGACTTTGGTTGAGTTCACATTTCTCTGTCACCCTTCATTGAATACCTGCTATTCATTTTTAAAATGTGGGAGCAATTTTAAGCATTAAGACTATGATGCAGTAAAAATTACATATGTCTTTCCATGAGCCACACTATAGCAGATATTTATCATAGCATTGCAGTGCATGTCCTGATATCAAACTTACATGAATATCAGAGCCAATCAAGGCAGCCATAAAAAGGAGCAAATACCAACCATACACCTTGCTATCATGCAGTGGTACAGATTTAATGACAATTGTATTTCCTTCAACAAAACAAAAACTCTTCCAACCACACTACTGTGGTCCAACCAACAGCAATCTAGTATACAGTCTTTTTGACAGTTTATACCTTTCTAAATTTTTTTTTTTTACTAATTATGGATGATCCATAGGTTCAGCTACATTAATAGCCTCTGCATCTTGGCTGTCCATGTCTTCAGATTCTTCCATAGTTCCTTCCTGTGTTTTAGACACAGCAGCTGAATGGTCAGTGAGCTCTGCTCCAGCCAAAGTATCATCAGGCACAGTTTCCATATGCAAAGGCTCAGGTTCACTAGTTAAATTTGTACCTCCTGCATTCAGGTGGGACTCTTCAGTTCTGGCTGGAGAACTTACAGTCTCCAACTTTTTTGGAGACTGTTCAGGTGGTAAAGACACCTCTGCATTTTGATCCCTCATGTGCTTGTCCACTGAAGCTTGGATAGAGGAAACGATTTCCTGAAACTTTCTCCTTTGAGCTTCAATGACTGTAGGGTCAAGTTGTCTGCTGTCTCTCATTGCTGAAACCCCAGGAGCTATGCGAATAAGCTCACTGCTACTGGCAGCAGATGCAGGTATAGAGGATTCTTTCTCACCTACAGCATTACTTACATCAGTTCCAGTGCTGTGTTTCCTGGGTATTGATGTCCCTCTAGACTTCTGTTCAAGCTGCTGG
The DNA here is from genome assembly GCF_019279795.1 of Protopterus annectens. Taxonomy (NCBI): domain Eukaryota; kingdom Metazoa; phylum Chordata; order Ceratodontiformes; family Protopteridae; genus Protopterus; species Protopterus annectens. The sequence continues at coordinate 1,340,440,003 of NC_056732.1, forward strand.
CTGCCAGATGCAGTCCCCAGAGAATGCCCCTTTCCTTGGAAAGCTGTAACATTAGAAACCTGTTCAGATTTCTTCTTTACAACTCCTCCACTACCAATCTTCAGAACTCCATGAGAAGGACTTCCCTCCCTGCTTCTAGATGTAGATTCTGCTCTCAGCTGATTCAACGCTTCTTTAACCAAATCTTCTACATCAGGACCAATTGGGAAATGTCCTGCTGGATCCATACATAATTCTAACCTGTCTTCTGCAGCATTGTATGCAAAGGTTTTCCCAGTGAGATTGGGAAGTGTGCAGTGCTTGCCATCAACCAAACCTGCAAAGATGAACAAAAATATAGCCATTAAAACAGCTAATCTAAACATGAAAAAACTCAGCAGAACACATGTACACCAGTATCATTTCATTAAGGTGTACAAAACTTACTGTGCTTTATAAACCATGGTAAATTCCTTCTTGTAGTAAGAGACTTGTTGAAAAAAGGAGCAGGGGGTGTGGGTGGGGGGAGACGCAAACAAAAAGACCAAAAGCAAAATGTCTATTTACCATTCACCACACTACTTCAACACCCACTTTATGAAAAGGACAGAAAATAAAGATGATGCACTTGATCAGGTTATGTGGATGACACAATTTTTATGTTTGGGTAGGAAGTATGATACACTGAGCTCCTGGGATCCTGTAATTTTCCTATCTACCTTATGTGTCAGTTAAAATGCTATACTTTTCATAGGCTCTGCTAGGCTATTAGAGTACTGAAGAAAAATAGCACATGTAAAAAGATTAAGACTGCAACTTTATTCTTGTGATCACGTATTTATAACAGAATCATGTTTTCTTAAAATGGCTTTCTAGTCTGAATGTAGTTAAATATCCCACTGGACACAGGGGACTCCACATTAAAAATTAATAATGACATCCTACCTCAATAACTACATCCAGTTTTGATGATCTGGGAAACAGGACAATTAATGAACTGCTTAATAGATTAACAATCGATTATTTTTTTTGCAACCGTGTAACTAATTAAATTAACAGTGGCAAAAAAATAACAAAAAAAATGTGTTTCAACTTCTCACCAACAGATTTTTTTCCACAGATATTGTCTGCAAATGGAAGGGAAAAAGAAAAACATTGGGGCTTCCAACTTTTAACAAAAACAATTGCCTGTTTCTGTGAATACCCTCTAAAGACATCATCAATGCATGAATGTCCTTGCCAAAAGAATACAATGGCAGGTGTATGTAAAACAATTCTATGTGGTTGGTGGGAGTTTTAAAACTAAACTCAGATTTGAAACCTGTTAAAAAAAGAAAAATATGAACTTCTTTTACAAATAAATAAGTGAATAGAAGGCTAAAGATGTTGCTCTTTGTACCAGTAATTTTTTCTTAGATATGCTTAACACCTTCCACTTGTAACTAGCTTGCTTGGATGCTCACTTAACCTTAATGAATTCTACACTCTTCTGCAGCAGTAATGGATCACAGTGGTGACAATACCCAAACAAGTATACAGATTTCATCAATGTAGTATGCAAGACATTCATGACATCTTATATATGAGAAAGGGTATAATGTTAATCAGCACTGTAGTCAAAAACAACTGTGCAACAGCACATATTTCCTAATCCTGGCTTTTGTGCCCCTGCTTAAATGGCAAGGCAACTTTGCTCTGTTATTACTGTAATACAGCACCTCTCTATCCTCCTGAAAGAACAGATGTAGACAAATCGGTACTTTCTTATTATAGCGGCCTCGGCGATAAAGTAATGTAAGCAGTGAACAGGGCAATTATTCCAGTTGCAGGAGAGTCTTCTGCTGTGAACTGCAGTCATCCTGAGAGCAGCTCACCTTATTGTTTGGACATTAAGTAAAAAAGAATACAATCTTCTGTAGGTGCCCGTTTTATGTATATAAGCATTTTTTTTGGAAGCTGAAACATTACTTACAGGTTGTGTGACCTGAAATGTATGTTAAAGGATGAGAGGCAGAAGTTTACACTGCCGTACATGATTAGGGCACAGTTTGACATTCCCTTACAAAGGGGATATAATTTGCATGGAGAGTCTTTTTGCAGTTTTGAAGCTATAGAATGGTAAGCCTACACATCTAAAATGCCATTTAAATACATAGAGGCATGCATGCAGCAAGAAAGAAATCACCGAAGAATCCAAAGCAGAAAAATAATTATACAATTCTTTACCTTTATTATACTAGCAAGTCCTGTATTTTGTAAAGGAAATACTGTTTGTATAACTCAAAAATGTTTACTGTTCAATAGTGTGTTGAGGTCTTTGTTTAGGAAATATTGTATTTACTTATACAAACTGGTGAAGCATCATCTCAGGAGTTTTTCCTCACCATAGCGATTTCACCAAGGCCGTTCTGAATTTAGTGAAGGCTGCTATAATAAGGAAGTACCAACAAATCTGATAGAATGCAGCATTATAAGAGCAATAAGCTCTTGAGATGTCACTAAGTAGGTAGCTACACTGTCTGAAATGTTCCAAACAGACCTGCATATTAGCAGAAGAAAAAGGTTCACTTGAGCGCCCAGTCCTTGTGCCAATACGAGAAACATAATTTAATAAATGGAACCAGATATCAGAAAGAGAAGTAATATTAAATACATTGATAAGAAAACTATTAGACTGATGAGACGGTGTGATGTTTATGCAAGGAAAACTGGAAAGCAATACAGGTAAGATTCCTAAAAATAATACAGAAGTAATGAGCTCTACTGGCTTCATGCATGGATATCATTCTTGCAGGTATCACCTAGGAAACTCTTGTTACAAGCCAGGGTCCGATGTCCAGACAGACACAGAGCAGGGCACCCCTTCCCCTCAGCCAAGGTGGCATCATCTCCACCTCAGATATTCGCATGTATCTTGTATACAAGTGACTGTCCACCTGTGCCATCTTCTACTCTTTCGTATCCCCACATAAGGTAAAGCAGATTGTCAAACTATCTCAGAGTGTCAAGGTCTCATACCATTAGAGAAAATGAAGACCTGGCTAGGGTCTGAGATTCCTACACTTCCTAAAGATCCTGAGTAATAATAAAACTAAAGGGAAACAAGGATACTCAAATAAGGAGGGGAAAGAGAGCAGTGATCCACAGCAGACCCTGACCACCTGTAAAACAGAGGGTATGGAGGGAGAGAATCAAAACAGCAATGGTTACCGTATTCAAAACATCTACAATTTTAGCAAGTTGGTAACATAAATGTACTACATGCTTTGTGTGGGTCACTGCTGCAGTCACTACCTTAGGGAAGATTCTTAAAGCAGACCTCAATATAACCAGGAAGGATGGCTACTAACGACCAGAGTAGGGCAGAATGCCTCTTTTGAGGTAAAGGTGAACAATGCTTTCGCCCTGGAGGCATTGTTCAGTCTGTAATGTGTGGAAAATGTATGGACTGAGGACCAGGAGGTTGCCTCCAGTGTATTATGATCACAATCCCTTTAGCAGTCATAGCTGTGGCTCTAGTAGAGATGGTTCTAATATTCTCTTGTTCAGGCTTATCATGAGTTCTGTGGCAGAAAATAATACAATGGGCTATCCATTTGGAAACACACTGCTCAAAAATAGGCAAAACCATCTAATTTTTTTAAAAATGAAAAACACTATCAACTGAATTGACTTTATAAATGTTCACAATCCTGTCCAAGAAGTACATAAGTTGTCTGTGAGCATCCAACAAGTGGAGGATCCCATTACTATTGGGGGGGGGTTTAGGAAAAACACAGACAAGTGGACAACGTGATCCAGGCCACTTCTATTATGACACTGGGCATGAAAAGAAGGGCCAGTGTGCAGGATAGCCCCATCCTTACTGCAGGTAAGGAAAGGTTCTTTGTATGTTGATGGTTGGAGTTAAGATACCCTCCTGGAAAATGTAAGTGCTATGAAGAATTCTGTTTTTTCAAATAAACACTTCAGGAAAACAGCAGCTGTTGGCTCAATGGACAGAGAGGTTAATTTTTGCAGCATAAAGGTTGAAATCCCAGGCTAGCAGCATTGTCTGCCTTGAGGTGTGGGGGTGGAGTTCTAGGACGATGGATACTGTTCAGAAACTGCTTGACAAGTAGTCTGAAAGACAGAGGGGGATCCAAAGGCAGACAAAAGCCATCTCACCTGTTTGGCATGTAGATTCCTCCTTTGGTAACAGAAGGAAAGCTTCTTTCAGCCTCCTAGCTTCCCTCAGTATTTCTAGAACATCCTTATGATAAAGGTGGTCAAAGGGAATTGCACTCATACCTTTCAAACTGCCAGGATCAGACTGGAGAATTTGGTGTGTATTGGGGAACCTTTACAGTGCATCAGAAAGCTCAAATGCTTTCTGATATACCATGCAGCTGCAGAAGGCAGAAGAACCAATGGTGTCTGGACCAGAAAGGGGCAATCAATATCATTCCTGGCTTATTCTCCTTGACTTTTTGAATAACTACTACAAGAAAGGGGAAATGGAGGAAAAGCGTACAAAAACAGATCTCTCCAATCAGGAAAAGTCATCCACTGCCCAAGTGATTTCATGGTGTGCGCTGGATCACTATTTCCTTAGTTGTCTGCTGTATGCAGAAACAAAGAGGTCTATTAGGAGATATCCCAATTGTTAATAATCCCTACAAAGATACCCCTGTACAGCATCCATTTGTGGGTGTCTGCAGATGTCCTGCTCTCTTGGTTTGCCAACAAGTTCTCCTGTGAGGGGAAGCTAGTTGCCTATAGGAGCACATTGCATGCAAGAACTCTTTACCAGAAATGCATAGCTAACCTGCAAAGTTGGTATGAGCAGCATCCCTCTCATCTATATACAATATCATCAATGTGATATTAGTTATCAAAGTCCGAGCCATCCTCGCAGACCAGACTGATTTACAGGATAACAAAAGCCAGAAATCTCTTTTAGATTTGTGTGTGATAAATACTCTTGCTGAGTCCACCTGCCCTGTACCTTGAGATGCAAGGTGTGGCTTCCCAGGCCTAACCCGAGTCATTTGTAGTCAGGTTTGACTGGGGGTTAGTGGACTGAAGGGCATAACTTCATTCTTTCTTATAAATACCACAAGTTCAGTTCCCTTTTGGCAAAGAGCACTACTGACATCATTTTCAGTGGGTACACCTGCTGGACCCAACAGTTACTCAGAAATATTGAAGTTTTCTCATATAAAGCCTGGTTACTGGAATCATCAGAATGGTGGTGGCCATGTGGCCTAGTACGACCTGGGCCTCTGTGCCAGTTCATCTGTATTTTCTACCATGTTCTAAAACAAGGTGATTAGACAATGGATTTTATCTGTGGGGAAGGCTGTCTTACACAGGCTCTGGGGCATCCATACTCTGATGATGAAGATTTGACTTTTGTATGGTCTGGGGAAATCCTGGCTTGCTCGGGCATGGAAAAGTCTATTCTTCAGCCCTATGTATCTTACCTAAGGTTTGGACATCTACAGTCATCCAGGTATGGATAAATATGAATAACCTTGGTTCTGTGTGAGCTATTACTGAGGCCAAGCATTCTAAAAATACCTTAAGTATAGTAAAACCAAAGAGGCAATGAGGTAAACTGATAATAGAATTGCTTCTATCACAAATCTCAAGAAAGTACAGTTGTGTACACTTACCATAAATGTAGATGTTCGAGTGTATTCACTGTTGCAGTCATTACATTTGGGTAATCCTGCTGGCAGGTTGCCCTCAGCCGGCCTGAATTCCAAAGTCTTGGGTCCTGTATCGGCTGCTGTCGCCCCTTCCCTGACGTCAGGTCATCAGGGGTATAAAAGATGTGGCTGACGACATTTTCTTTAGTTTTTCTTGCCCCAGATGTCAGGTGCCCCCCTAAAAGGGTAGCCAAAAAAAAAAATATATATATATATATATATATATATATATATATATATATATATATAAATACATGCACCAATATAAACTATACCTTCATCTACAAGCAAATACACCACATAGGTTGTATAAATCAGAGAAGGAAAGATAGGTTCAAACAGAAGAAAGAGGGATGGCGGGTGGGTAACCTGGACTGCAACAGTGAATACACTCGAACATCTACATTTATGGTAAGTGTACACAACTGTACTATGTTCTTCGTGTTTCACTGCTGCAGTCATTACATTTGGGTAGAGTCCCAAAGCTAAGTTTGGGAGGCTGGAGCTAAACAGCATTAGGAGCGGCTAAGAGGCCCTGCAGAACTGCAGTGGCAAAGCCTGCCCTGGATTTAGAGTAGAATGGCAGATGATAGTGCTTTGCAAAGGTGTGCACTGAACTCCAAGTAGCAGCCTCTAAAATGTCCTTGGTAGGAACTCCCCTGAGAAAGGCTGCTGAGGTGGCTGCAGCTCTGGTTGAGAGTGGCCTAATGCCCTTAGGTACTGGCTTGCCATGGTGTACATAGCAGAAACAAATGCAGTGGCCTATCCACTTTGAAATAGTCTTCTTTGAGATAGCCTTTCCTTGAGATGCTGCAGCATATGCCACTAGTAATTGCTCTGTCTTTCTGAAAACTTTGGTTCTGTCCAAGTAGAATCCAAGCGGTCTGTGTACGTCCAAAGAATGCAGAATTCTCTCCCCCTTGTTCTGTGGATTTGGGTAAAAGGTTGGCAGGTGAAGAGTTTGGTTGAGAGCCACACTGGACACCACCTTAGGCATAAATGTTGGGTTTGTCCTCGGAGGGACCCTGTCTGGATAAAAAATGATAAAAGGTTCCACAGCCATGAGTGCCTGTAGCTCTGAAACTCGCCTTACAGAAGTTATTGCTAGGAGCAGAGCTGTTTTCCAAGATAAGAACTTTATATCAGCAGTAGCCGCTGGCTCAAAAGGAGGCACGGTGAGTTTTTCCAAGACATAGTTGAGGTCCCATGCAGGCATAGGTGATCTCCTTGCAGGTCTTAAATTTTTGGCTCCCCTGAGGTACTGCTTTAATAAGGGATGAGAAAAGATTGGTGGATCTACATTGTAATGAGCCGAAATGGCAGAGGCATGAATTTTAATAGATGAAAAAGATAGGCCTTTGTCCAGCATCTCAGTTAAGTATTGCAAAATCTGAGGAATATTTGGCACAGCTGTATCAGTTCCTTGTGCCTGGTTCCAAGCACAGAATCTCTTCCATTTTCCAGCATAAGATTTTCTAGTACTAGGCCTTCTAGCTTCCAAAATGACATCCATCACAGCTTTACTGAGAGGTGTGTTTTGTATGACTACATTATTAGCCATGCTGTCAGGTTTAAAGTTCTGAGTTGGCTGTGTAGGATCTGACTGTTTTGCTGGGACAGTAGCTGAGGTATTTGAGGTAAGGTCCAAGCTGGGCATTGAGACAAGCTCCTTAGTACTGGATACCAGTGCTGGCGGGGCCAGTCTGGGGCAATCAGTATCATCATTGGCTTCTCCTGTCTGACCTTTAGGAGTACCTTGGGGAGGAGAGGCAGAGGGGGAAATGCATATACTGATAGGTTTTTCCAGCTGAAAGATAGGGCGTCCACTTTCCATGCCTGTCTGTGATAAATCCTTGTGCAGAATCTTTTTAGTTGGTAGTTGTGAGGGGAGGCAAATAGATCTATGTCCGGGCATCCCCATTTTTCTTGTTATCATGCTGAAGACTTGTGGGTCCAGGTGCCACTCGTGAGGATCCATGAGGTTTCTGCTTAGTTCATCTGCCAGAGTATTTTTCCTTCCTGGCAGGAATTGTGCTTGCAGATGTACTTAGTAAGTCAATGCTGTGTCCCACAAAGTCATGGCTAGTCTGCAAAGGGAGTAAGAATGTGTGCCCCCTTGCTTGTTTATATACCACATGACCGTGGTGCTATCTGTCTTTATCAGTAGTTGTCCTGGATGAAGTAGGTCCTTGAAGGCTGTCAGGGCATTTTGAACTGCTAGCATTTTTTTTGATTGATATGTAGATGCATTTGGTTTGAGGTCCATGTGCCCTGAATGCATCTTCCTGCCATGAGGGCCCCCCAGGCATAATCTGATGCATCCGTTGTTAGTGTCTGCCTGGCTGGGGGTAATGTGAATGGCTGTCCCTTGTTTTGGTAACAAGCCTTTGCCCACCATCGAAACTCCTGTTGCAGGCAGGGAATGAGAGTAATCATAGTTTCCAGGCTGTGGCAATGTTGAGTCCAAACACTTTTTAGGTGCCATTGAAGTTTCCTCATATGCAGTCTTGCATATGGAATTAGTAGGATGCCATGAAGCCCAAAGCCTGCAGAATTTTTTCTTGCAGATAACTGGGCCTTTGTTGCCAAGATTTTGAAAAAGGTAGTCAGTTGCTTTTGTTTGTCTGGCGTGAGATAAGCCATCTGGGCAGTTGTATTTAAGCTTGCACCCAGGAATATTATCTCTTGAGAGGGTACTAGTTTTGATTTCTTTTCGTTGACTGTGTACCCTAGGCATGTTAGAAGTCTTTTCACAAACGCCAGATGCTGTAGAAGAATGTCCTTGTTCTCTGCTTGAATTAGACAGTCGTCCAAGTAAGGATATATTTGTATTCCTCTTTGTCTGCAGAATGCAATTACTGGTGCCAGGCACTTTGTAAAGACCCTGGACGCAGTAGATAAGCAAAAGGGCAGTGCAGAGAATTGGTAGTGCATTGAGCCAGCTATAAATCTGAGGTATCTCCTGCATGATTGTCTGATTGGGACATGCAGGTATGCCTCTTTTAGGTCTAAAGTCACAAGCCAAGCGTCCTTGCCCAGCATGGGCAAAAGCTGCTGCAAAGTCAACATCTTGAATTTTGGTATATCCAGGAATGTGTTTAAAATAGATAGGTCCAGTATTGGCCTCCAGGCCTTGTCCTTTCTGGGTACCAAGAACAGTCATGAGTAAAATCCTTGTCCCTGCTCTTGCTCTGGTACTTGTTGAATGGCCCCCATGTCCATGAGGGATGAGACTTGTTTTTGTGCCTCTGCCCATTGATTGTTTGGCAGATCTGGCCAGCCGTTTGCCTTTGGCAGGAAATGGAACTTGTAGCCTTGTGACGCAATATTCAGGACCCATTTGTCCTGGGTTATAATGTGCCAATTTTGTCAAAATAGTGCTAATTTTCCCCCTAAGGGTGCTGCCAGGAGATAAGTGCTTGGTGCAGGCAGGGGGAAGTCATTGGGACTGTTTCCTGTATGGTTGAAATTTGTCTTCTCCAACTTTGGAGGTAGAAGCCCCCCACTGCTTTCAGCGGTATGAGCCTTGTGCCTGGGATCTGCCTCTAGGGCGTCTGGATCTGCCCCCTTTGAGGTCTGTCTAACACAGGAAAGGACCAATTCTTTGTTGGCCAGTGTCTACTAAACCTAGGTGGCTGTACTTGTAAAAAATCTTTGACCGTTTGCATATATTTAGATTTGTCCTCAATTTTCTTTAACGCCTCTTCTGCCTTAACACCAAACAAAGTATAATGCTGTAAAGGTGCATCTAATAATTTGACTTTGACATGATCAGGCATATTTTGCTCCTTTAACCAAGCATGCCTCCTAATTACAGAACCTGTAACTGTGGCACTGCAGGAGGCCTCTAAAGAATCAAATCCACATTGCAAAGTATACTTTCCAACTTGTTCAGCTGCATGCAATAAATCCTGCATTTCCTTGTTTTCTGCACATTCAGAGTTTAACAACATTTTCTGTTTAAGCAATGCCATGACATGTTGCTGATATTTGAGCATATGAAACTGACAGTTTAAGGCCCTTATAGCCAAGGTAGCAGATGTGTAAACCTTTTTTTCCCCATCTATCCAGTGCCCTAGAATCTCTGTCAGAGAGGGTAGGGTTTTTTGCAGAGGAAGCCTCAACTCCTTTGGGACCCTGAGAAATAGTTTCTGGGTCTGCAGAAGGGTTTTTAAAAAGGAATTTATGAGAGTCAGGAACCCTGTAATATCTGTCAGGCTTAACAGGAGTTGGAGGTAAGGAATCAGGGGTAAGACTAGACTCCGAAAACACATCATCTACAATGTCTAACACAGGTGGGATGGCTAGTGGCTTGTGTTGAGGTAGCAAAAGGAAATCCCTGAGCCTCTTTTTAGATTCTGAAAAATCTTGGCTCTCCCAGTGGAAATGCTCCCTCATGGTATGCAAGGTTTCCCCAAAGGAATAGTCCTCTGGAGGAGAAGCTGAAGGTATAGATTTCTTCAGCATCAGAATCCTCATAGGGGGGAAGAGAATATTCCTGATCAGAAGAGGAATCAGAAGAAATGGAAACCTGATCTGAAGATTCACAGTCAGTCTCTTGCCTAGGCCTCTTATCAGGAGGGGGATGGGAACCCCTGATCAAGGTAATCAAGTCTTTGGCCATTTTGAGCATCTGTTTTTCGGGCATGGAGGCCTGACCACGTGGCTCTTGAGTTTGTTTCTTTGCTTTGGAAGGTGCTTTAGTCTTTGCCTGTGAAGCTGAAGTCGGTTTGATGTAAAGATGTTTAGGTCTGAATACACCCTCAGAAGCCGGTGCCTGCTCAGCGGCTCCGGACCCATCTGAAGGGATAATATCCAAGGCTCCAATACCTTAAGTTTCCAGTGGCATGGCCGACTCCACATGGGAGTCGGTAGCGGCCTGCGACTCTAAAGTAGCAGGCGTCAGGGGCTGCGAAAGTACCTCACTGAGAACCGGCGAACTGGAGACTGGCTTAGGAGAAGCTTTGTCGTCGGTTTTGGGCCTCGGTTGTCTATCTCTTTCCTTTTCTTTGTGTTTCTTGTGAACTCCGGTAGTCGGATGGCTATCCGACGACATTTCTGGATAATTAAACTGGCGTCCAAAATAGTTTAAAGCAAAATCATACAGACGCTTAATAGTGCTTTGGTTAAATCTAGCACAAAACCGACAACCAGAAACGTTGTGATCAGGGCCTAGGTAAGAAATAGAGTAAGAATGAAAATCCTTATGAGGTATTTGCTACCCACAAGAAGTACAATTATTAACTTTTTCTGACATCAGTCTGGAGCAAGAAAAAAGTTTCCCCAATGGGGTACTTAGCTTTACTGAAGATTTCGGATCTGAAACTCGAACACGAAAATCTCAGGAGTCGACCGGCACTTGCGAACTGTTTCTGCTTCTGGCACCGCGCGGCAAGAAAGATTGAAGAAAATGGTGTCGGCCGCATCTTTTATACCCCTGACGACCTGACGTCAGGGAAGGGGCAACAGCAGCAGACGCAGGACCCAAGACTTTGGAATTCAGGCCGGCTGAGGGCAACCTGCCAGCAGGATTACCCAAATGTAATGACTAACAGTGAAACACGAAGAACATCTGCCTGTGACCTTTGAAGACGGGGATACCTAGATAAGCACCCTTGAGATCTAGGATAACGGAGAGGTTTTGACGGGTTATAAGAAAGTGCCTGAAGAGTTACCATCTTGCATTTTGGTACCTTTGAGTGTTCCAAAACTAATCTTCAGAATATGCCTCTCTTTTTTTTTGGAAGGCGGGGATTCATGTACATCTTCAAAATGTAGCAAACATTTTACTTTCTGACTATTCTTTTATCAAATATAAACATTCTAACAATCTTTTAATAATGTACTATGCCTCTATTTGTTCAGAGCCATTATTTTTTAAAGAAACATCTTTTTAAATCATGTATGATATAGGCAATCACACATTTATATAAATGAAAGCAAACCGTACTGACAATTTTTGTTGCAAACATTATACATCACAAACTATACTGACATACTTTTAGTTGCAAACATTATACATCGCTTGTAATCTAGCCAGTGTCTATCAAACATTACACATCTCATACAAATCCTGCCTTCTTTTAAACCTCGTTCTTCGTCTGCATGCATTGTTTCCACAATTCCCATTTTTTTCTATGTAATGAGCTCCTACCTTTTAGAGCTTACTTCCAGTTGATCTCTGTTACTATATTCACTACTTCTAGTACAGTTGGTTTAGACTTCGATTTCCATTTTGTAGTAATTGCTTTTTGGCAACCACCATAAATTAGACTCAGGAAGGCCTTACTATGTCTAGGCAATTCAGATTCTGTATTGTAGCTCAAAAAATAATTTCCTTAGTTACACCAATTTACTCACCCAGTATCTCTGACAGAGCAGTCTGCAGGGAATCTTTAAAGAGTGCCAACTCATTACACTCCCAGAAAATATGTTCAATTACATTTTTTTCTTCCCCATCACACCTCCAACATTTGCTATTTGAGGAAAAATTCTCTGGAGGCTATTTGGGGTATAAAAACACCTATATGAACATTTCCAAGCAAACCTTCTAGACTTTTTACATATTTGGGAGACATACATATATCCCACATTGTTTCTTTGTGAATTTCTTATCCAATCTCTCTTCTGAATCTTTTCTAACCTTCTCTGACTGATTATTATAGTTATTATGCAATATTTGTATCCTCTACTAATTATTCCTTTTTTTAACAGCAACTTCTTTTCTAGATTCTACTAAAAACTCTACCAGTGCCAGTCGTTCAACTTAGGAACCCTCTATTTCTTTCTCTTTGTCTATACTCCGATATCAATCCTTGCTAGGGAAGACGATCTCTAGCCTGCAGTCCAAATAAATTCTTGGCCTCTTCCCATTCTATTAATCTTTCTCTCTCTAATTATTTGCTCCCAATAAGTTGGTTCTTTTGCCAGATTTCTCCAGTAAATTCTAGCCCACTCTTGCCTATTGCCTGTATCCCAAATTGCAGTCATCCCTATCGGCAGAATCTCCTTATCCATTCTCATGTTGGCTTACTTCTTAGAATACCTTCTGCTCCTTTAAGAATATAATATTCTGTATGGTTATTGTTATTCTTCTTAAGGATCCACATCCAAAATCTCAGTCTCTCCTTGTTTCTTGAACCCCCCCCCCATTTCAAGATCATCCCTTTCCACTTTGAATTATAGGTTTCTGCTTGTGCTATGTATAGGAGCCTTAACTGTGTAGCTCTGAAATATCCTTCAAATCGGGTAATCCCAACCCGCCTTATTCTATTGGAAGAATCAGCTTATCCCACTTGACTCTTGTCATCTTTACCTCCCAGATAAAATCCTTCAGTTCTGTATTAACTGCTATACACAACTTCTCCTCTGGTTGATAAAAATATGCCTGACCTTTAAAAAAAAAAAACTAAAGGGAATAAAACATATTAACTGCTTGTATCTTGTTATCCATATCCATATATGACAGCTTCCAATTTCTCATTTTTTTTTATCATCTTTTGTTTAGTCTTGTCCCACATATCCTTAGCTGCCACACCAGAATCCTTTTAATCCATACTCCTAAGTACTTCATTATCATGTCCCCATAAGTATGGATATTGCTGAAACAATTTGTGCATGAGTACAGAATTTACAGCTATTGCCTTTGTTTTAAATGCATTAAGTTTGTAACCAGAAAAGACTTGAAACTGTCTCAAAATGTTCCACAACAATTAAATGTCCTTTTCTGGTTTTATCAGGTATAAAACAATGGTATACCTTCATATCGTCGATCCTACTATGGGCGAAACCGCTTCCGCGAAACCCGAAGTGTGAACGTCTCCGAAGTCAAATTCCACATAACCGAACGGCAAAACCTCGACCCCTTTTTGATCCATGGTAACTCTGGTGTGGAGGTGTGGCGCAGCCGGAAATGTCAAATTCGACATTATTTGGGATGTTTCGCGGTTTCGATTTCACGGAAATGGTTTGCTTAAGTGGCCGGTTGATCATGTGTGATTGACTACATGAAAGTAAACCATAAAACAATATCACCTGTAAATACAGCCAGCTTTTCATGACTACCATACCACTTATATCCTTGAGTTTCTAATTCCCCTACTTTCTTTGCCAATGACTATAAATATAACGCATATAACAAAAGTGAAAGAGGACACCCCGGCCTGGTTCCTCCTCTCAAACAGAAATTATCAGAAAGGAATCCACCCCTTTAATTTTTACCTCCAATCCCTAATATACCCTCCTAAATCAACCTTATAATTGTATCAGGGAATACTCCCAGCTTACTCTGTCAAATGCTTTCTCAGCATCAAAACAGCCATTAATTATTTTCATCCATTATACCACAACTTAGATAAACTTAAACTTGCATTAACTTCACGAGTGCAAATAAATTACAAATCAGTTCAATAACTATATACAATCATACCAAAGGTGACCATTATCCATAATTATACCCCATTTCCATGACTTATCCTAATAAAGTCATGTTTGGTTTACTCCCAAATAATGATGACATTTATTTCAGGCTTACATTTTCCAACTTAGACCTCATGTATGCCATTTACTGTTAACAAATTTCTTTTCTTTCTCTTTGCCTGTTCTCTTTTCCAGATACTTAATGTCTTCAATAGTTTCCCTTACTTCAGCAATAGTAGGTGCTTCTGCCTCTTTCCTACCAGAAGGTGCAAGGATAACATCCAAATGGATGACTTTTGTTTTTTTTGGATAAAACCTTGAAAGCATTACTGAACAACATACTTTTTTATAGATTGTTCCAAATGCTCCACTGCTATTTGATCTATCATCTCATGAAACTCTACTTTGAAAATTTGCAACTTACTATATATTCACAGAACATGCTCCCAATCCCACTTTCTCCCTTTCTACATCTTCAACATGTCTCCTCTATTTGTGGAAGCATGTGATGCAGTCTCATTGGGAGTACAGAAATACTTCTGCAAGCACCTCAAGGTGAACATCTTGAATTTCCTGGATTTTGATGCACATCTACAGTTATTACATATCTGCTGCCATTGCCATTCTTCTCCTGAAATCTGTTTTTCTAGCCTATGTCTCGATTCTTCCCACATTATTTCCACCTGTTGATATCTCAATTATAGTAGCCCCTTGTATGCTTTGCTTATTAGTTTCTTTCTACATATCATTTGTGGGCTACTTCCATTCCTGAAACAAGTCCTTACAATACAAGTCACCACTCCCATCCCCAATGTAAGTCAATCTATGTCTTTCCTGTAAGTTAAATTCTTCTTTTGCTCTTCCCAATTTAATATTCTACTTTCTGTCCTTATTCTGTCTCAGAATCATAGCTCTCCAATTTTCTGCCTCAATGCTCTTAAGTTTCCTGGTCTGCCTTCCTCTCTTCCTTCCCTGATTGGCAGTAGCCGTTAGCTACTAACCGATTAATATTACATTTAAGGTGCTGCTGAATATATTTATTTTTGTGTTATCCTGTCTAAATATTTTCTTTAATACCATGTGGCCCATTTATAGTCAGTTCCTCCTGGTTTATCATCTTACATCTAGCTAAAATCTCTCCATCTCGCATAACACATTTGTTTAAGTTGCACTGCTCTATGACACTCTTCGAAATCTGCAAGTTCAAATCCTCTTTGCTCTAGCAGCAATACTAATTTAGTCCATGCAACCCATTCCCCTTTACCCTCCCATAGGGATTCTTTTATCTTCTTTTTGAATTTTATCAATGTTTCTTTTGAAGGGTGGAAACAATATATCAGACTTGCATACAGTACAAGGGGTATCAGGAACATCTTTATAGCTACAATCTTATTATCCAAACACGTGATCAGCCTTCTCCATTGTCTCATCATAGTTATTTTCTGAATTACTTCCCCCCATATCTCCTCCACTGCCAATCATAAATCCCTCTTGAGCCATACTCCTAGATATCTCACTTTCTGATGTCCTCACAGAAAAGGGAAGTCCTGCACCTTTTCATATGTGGGCATATAGTTCATCATTATGGCTTTTGTTTTAGACTTGTTTGGTTTTGTATCTTAAGAGATTATCATAGTTTTTCAGTTTATCAAACACATTTTTTACGTCCCTTGCTGGATTTGTACTATACAATACATCATCATGTGCAAACACAGCCATCTTCTCTTTCTTGCCATACCACTTATACCGTTCTATTTTAGAAGCTCTAATTTCAGTTGCCATAGTTTCTAAATATAGTGCAAATAGGAGAAGTGACAACAGGCATCCTGACCTTGTTCCATACTTTATCACTAGTGTCTGTTATAAATCAGGTCAGGGATCTGGGAACGTATGTAGACAGTAGCCTTACCTTCAACCACCATGTTGCCATAGTGGTGAGGAAATCCTTTCATGCTGTGCAACTTATAAGTAAAGGCATGGAATACAGGTCCAAAGAGGTCATTATCCCACTGTACTCTGCCCTTATCAGACCACAATTCTCCCTATGGTATGTACCTGACCAGGCATTTGCAGAAACTAGAGCGACCTTAAAGGTTCCTTACAAAAAGAATAAAAGGTGTAACAAACTGCCTTATACAGAGCACCTTAAAGCCCTTTCCCTCTACTCAGTCTCCTTTAGATTGCTAAGGGATGATCTATGCCTGGCTTACAAGGCATTCACAAACCCCACACGTATGAATCTCCAACATATTCATAAGTCAAAGTGTACCAGAAATACAAGGTCTATGGACCTGAATTTTGTCTGACTTAGACAGATAATGCTGGAAAGGCAGAAATGTTTCCCAAGAAACTGACCCTCCTATGGAACAGGTTTCCCATCCATGTGAAGCTGAGTTCGTCCATTATCCAGTTTAAGCACAGCCTAGCCAAGTAGATGGGGAAAAGGAAATTTACACCAGGCCTGACACCCATGTCCCTTATGGACAGAGTAGCATATAAATGCCTGGCCCTAAATATCCTACTTGAATATAGGACATCATTATTCTTTCAGGAAAGCTTTTCTAGGCTTGGAAAGGCCCCATGGGTCATTAGCCTGGTAACAATCTATGAATCACTATTACACTTCAGTCTGGCCTCTTCTTTGTCATATACTGCAACTATTAAGTCTATCTACTGATTTGGCAAACCCATACCCTGCATAATATGTTAAAAAACTCCAACTTACTCTATCAAAAGCCTTCTTGGTGTCTAACCCCATCATTAGTAATATTTGCTTTCTCACTTCCACATCTTTTTGTATTATGGGTTAGGTAATATTACTGAATATCGGGCTACCTTTCACAAATTCAAAGGGATCCAAATCTGTGAGTCTTGGTAATATTCTTGCCATTCACTTTGCTGATAATAGTGTAAATGCCCTGTAATCATGGTTTCATATTAATATGGGCTGATGTGATTTTGGGTCAGTAACAATCCTTCCCTTCTTTTTGTGGTGTTACCATGCAGTTTTCCACATAGATGGGCACCTGTCCCCTTCCAATAATGTTATTAAACAGTTTCATCCACATTTCTACCATTTTCCATGCCTTAATTTGTATGCTGCCCATTCCTGGGGCTATCCCTGTGTTGAAACTTTTCAATGCATCCCATACCTCTTGTTATTTACTTCTGAAAACAAGTTCACTTTGATCCTCTTCAGTAAGCCCTGGCAACTGAATACCTCGTAGATATTAATCCATCTCCTCCATTTTCATCTCAACCTCCCTGTCTTCTGCATACAGATGTGCACAGTAATTTATTATTATTTCAGCTATTTTATCCAGATTCTTCTCCAACAACCTTGTTTGCGGATATCTCAAATTCATAATCCTTCTAGCATTGTTCTGCTTCCTACGTTTCTGGCTAGAAATTTTGTTATCATCAAACCAATTGCATTTTACTACCCTGGCTTCATATTCACTGACATTACCCAAGTAATCCATCATATTTTATTAATTTAGCCATTTGCTCCTTATAACTGACTTTATTCCTCCTTATTTCTATTTGCAAGCTTGAAAGTATGTATTAAGTTTTTTGCCATACTTACTTTTGCTTCATCAAAAATCTTAGTTTAGCTTTATAAATATCCTACTCTCTCTAGTCCTTCCCCTGTACTTACCTTACTTGTGTTGCTTACCTAATTTTCTTGGTATCAGAAACAATCATAAATAAAGCCCTTTTTCCTTCTTGCTTTGAGGGTACTTTCTGAATGCACATAGAGTCAGCAGATCTCCAAGAACTGCATCCATTTGATGTTTTTAGTCCTTTGGGATGATGGAAACACTTCATTTTTGATACTGTAAGAAGCTGTAGCTTGTAGCTCCTGGAGAAAATAAAGGGTAACTAGTACTACTGTTGGAATCAAGAGGCAGGACAGCCCTGTATTTTGGGGTTCTGAAGGGTGGAGAACTGGGACAAGGTAATGGCCAGGATGAAGATTTTTAGAAAGTGGAAGGGAAAATGGAGAAGGCTGCCATAGTCAAAACTCCCCCCTGTTGGAAGGACAGGCCTGGGGACCCCCAACCCCCACAACCCTCTGTCCTCTTGCTGCCAGCATTTTTGTCTGACCTTCTTTACTTTAGCTTATCTACCCTTGCCCTGTCCCAAGTGCAAAAGCCCTTGTTTAGCCAGGTAATTCTAATTATGCTTGGGAAGGATGGAACGTGTGATTCCATAGTATTCCCTTTATCCTCCAATTTACTGAAAGCATTGTATGCATGGGGTCCAAAGAGAGACACTCTGTTTAACTAAGCATTCAGAAGATGTGCCTTTACATCCACAGATAAGGGCACAATCTTCAGCCAGGAGTGTCTTCTTAGTACAGAACCCATAGCTGCAGTCCTGAATGATGCATCCAAAGC
Organism: Protopterus annectens; assembly: GCF_019279795.1. Taxonomy (NCBI): domain Eukaryota; kingdom Metazoa; phylum Chordata; order Ceratodontiformes; family Protopteridae; genus Protopterus; species Protopterus annectens. Next base: position 1,340,458,493 of record NC_056732.1, read on the forward strand.
ATCATGCCCACATTTCAAAGTATACCTCCCCAACTGAGGTGAGGTTTGCACCTGGTCCAGGAAAGCCATCCTGCACGCTACAGAGACTTGTACAAGTAGTTTGTGTTCCTAACATTTTATGATGTGAGTCTGGCAGTTTAATGTCCTAAAGTATACACATTCTTCCATTATCTATACATAATTCTACTTTCCCTATCACTAGGGAGACTGTTGTGCCCTGGTGCCAGTCTAGCTTCTTCAGCAGACTCCTGTACTTGGGTTTGCAATGGATTTTTTTATAAAAAATTTCTGAAGGTCTAGAACTATATAAAACTGATCCAGCCTCTTAGGGATAGGGGGGCTTGGAAGTCCAACCCCTGGACTGTGGAAATAGCTACCATGCAAGTTCTACATCCCTTTTCTGAGAAACAGAGGCTTTATGTTCTTGCCATTTGAAATACGTTTTCGTAAGAGAGAAAGCACCTCCAAATGGTAGGTCTTCTGGTGAGTCAGAAGCCATACAGTCTTTGCTGTTTGTATCATAAGACAGTGGACAGGACATCTGTGACCAGTAGTCTCATTCGCTTTAAATTTCCTCTGAATCACTGGAGTCAGAATCCCTTTCATGGAAGCCCTCCCTAATTATCTTTTGGGGGGGGGGGGTCAGGCACGTGACACAGAAGACTGTGCTGTCAGGTCTCAAACTCTTAAAAAAAAAAAAGGAAGAAATCCCTGTGTCAGATGAAATAAGCATTGTGACGGTATGTGTGTGTGTGTGTGTGTGTTGGGGGGGGGGCAGTAGATGGTTCACCCACTAACAAGCCTTGCATATCAAATATCTGCAGCTTTGGGGGAGAGGGGATTTGGTTTAGGTGTGCCATGGTTTTAGGAGCCTGAGGGGAGATGTCCCTGCATCTAAATTTCTCAGCATGGAGGGCATCCTCCTTGATCAAAACTGTGGGGAATACCACCATTTCTTTGTTTAACCACAAAATGGTGCTCCTATATGGATGTCTGATTGTCATTCCTTGCAGACAGAGTCTATGCACTTTTAATCCAGTGGCACATACTAGGAGACAAAGACATGACAGGTTCTGATGGTGAACTTTCTAAGGTCTTGGTCCTGTCAGATGCTAGAACAGAGGCTGAATGAGCACCTCTCTGGGGCTGGTATTCTTGAAATGAGAATTCGCTACTGCAGTAGTCTGTACTTCACAGAGCTGAGTGGAACAGTTACATTTTAGTTTCACTACACAGGAAGCAGATAAGTAAAATGTGCAGAAAAAGGATAATTATGGCTTTTGGTGAAGCAGCTACTGTGATTTGAAGTACATTCATGTGGATGATGAGAAATAACTTTAGCAAGTCAAGTTTATCATCTCAGGAGGTTATAACAACATATGTCAGAATGAATACATAGGATGTAGCAGCCTAAACACCTTGCTAACAGCCCATGGTGCGAGTTCTATGTGAATAAATATAAAGTGAAGGAAGAGGGGATAACAATAAATTACAGTGAGAGAGTTACACAGTGGATTAAGACATTAATGCATCATTACTAATGAGTATTTCAGAAAGTCTGCTTGAATTCCTAAGCTTCTGAACTTTACTTTGCAACACATGAAAATTGCACTGTATTTCTTCAATTTTTGTTCTGGTTGTTTGAGTTCTTAACTAAGAGTTTACTGCAACCAGACATGGTAAAGAGAACAATGGCTGGGAATAATCCCGCAGCTGTTCAGCAAAAGGCAGTTCAAGCATCAGCTTTGGTACAAGAGATGGCTTCTAGTAATTTAGGGGAAAAGAATATATCAAATGTACTCACAGATGTTTAAAATAAAACGTTGAAGGAGTATATCAATTCAAATAAGAAAAGGCTAGAAACAAATAGAAGCAGCTTAAACTAGCTATTCAGATGAACTCCCAAAGCAGTAAAATTAAAGGATGGAATGAAGAAATGGCTTGCGGCTGTTTAAAAAAATGGCAGACTTAGAAGAAAGTGCATGCATAGAAAACCAGAGATTTTCTGCTGAATGAGAAACAGGAAGGAACAGACTGTATTACTTTTATGACAGTACATATAAGCAAATGGACTAACCCAGCCACTGGGGATGCACAAGCCAGTGCATTTCTTTGTGCCGGTCCCAAGCCCGGATAAATGAGGACGGTTGCGTCAGGAAGGGCTTCCGGCGTAAACTTTCGCCAAAACATTTCATGCAGTCACCAAGAAAAATTTTTATACCGGATCGGTCGAGGCCCGGGTTTACAACGACTGCCACCAGTACTGTTAGCCTACAGGGTGCTGGCGGAAATTGGGCTACTGTTGGCCGAAGGAGGAGAGGCGGAAGACATGGCCGAAGGCAGGAGGAGAGGAGAAAGGCTAGGACTGTGGTAACCAGGGTCAGAACTTTGAATGTTGGCAGTATGACTGGTATAGGGAGAGAGCTAGCAGATATGATGGACAGAAGGAAGGTTGGTATATTGTGTGTGCAAGAGACCAGATGGAAGGGGAGTAAGGCTAGGTGTATCAGAGGTGGGTTCAAATTGTTTTATCATGGTGTGGATGGGAGGAGAAATGGCGTAGGAGTTATTCTGAAGGAACAGTATGCTGGGAGCGTTTTGGAGGTGAAAAGAGTGTCGGATAGAGTGATGTTTATGAAGCTGGAAATTGATGGTGTAATGATGAATGTTGTTAGTGCGTATGCTCCACAAGTTGGGTGTGCAATGGATGAGAAAGAAAAATTTTGGAGTGAATTGGATGAAGTGGTGATGACTGTACCCAAGGGTGAGAGAGTGGTGATTGGAGCAGATTTCAATGGGCATGTTGGTGAAGGGAACAGAGGGGATGAGGAAGTGATGGGTAGGTATGGTGTTAAACAAAGGAATGCAGAAGGTCAGATGGTAGTGGATTTTGCAAAAAGGATGGACATGGCTGTGGTGAATACGTATTTTAACAAGAGGGAGGAGCATGGGGTGACACACAAGAGTGGAGGAAGATGCACACAGGTGGATTATATCTTATGTAGAAGGGCCAGTTTGAAGGAGATTAGAGACTGTAAAGTAGTGACCGGAGAAAGTGTCGTTAGGCAGCATAGGATAGTGGTTTGTAGGATGACGTTGGTTATCAAGAAGAGGAGGAGGAGTGTGAGGGCAGCACCAAGGATCAAGTGGTGAAAATTGAAAAAGGGTAATTATGAGGTGGAGTTCAGGGATGAGTTAAGGCAGGCACTGGGTGGCAGTGAAGAGTTACCAAATAGCTGGGTAACTACAGCAGAGCTAGTAAGGGAGACGGCTAGAAAGGTGCTTGGTATCACATCTGGACAGAGGAAGGACGACAAGGAGACATGGTGGCAGAATGAGGAAGTACAGGAGAGTATACAGAGAAAGAGGTTGGCAAAGAAGAAGTGGGATTGTCAGACAGACGAAGAAAGTAGACATGAGTATAAGGAGATGAGGTGCATGGCAAAGAGAGGTGGCGAAGGCTAAGGATAAGGCATATGAAGAGTTGTATGAAAGGTTGGACATTAAGGAGGGAGAAAAAGACCTGTACCGATTGGCTATACAGAGGGACCGAGCTAGGAAAGATGTGCAGCAGGTAAAGGTGATAAAGGATAATGACGGAAACATACTCACAAGCGAGGAGAGTGTGCTGAGGAGATGGAAAGAGTACTTTGAGGGGTTGATGAATGAAGAGAATGAGAGGGAGAGAAGGTTGGATGATGTAGGGATAGTGAATTATGAAGTACAATGGATTAGCAAGGAGGAAGTAAGGATAGCTATGAAGAGAATGAAGAATGGAAAGGCTGTTGGCCCAGATGACATACCTGTGGAAGCATGGAGGTGTTTAGGTGAAATGGCAGTGGAGTTTTTAACCAGATTGTTTAATGAAATCTTGGAAAGTGAGAGGATGCCTGAAGAATGGAGAAAAAGCATTTTGGTACTGATTTTTAAGAATAAGGGTGAGGTGCAGAGCTGTAGTAACTACAGAGGGATAACATTGATCAGTCACAGCAGGAAGTTATGGGAAATAGTAGTGGAAGCAAGGTTAAGAAGGGACGTGATGATTAGTGATCAGCAGTATGGTTTCATGCCACGAAAGAGCACTACAGATGCGATCTTTGCTCTGAGAATGTTGATGGAGAAGTACAGAGAATGTCGGAAGGAGTTGCATTGTGTTTTTGTAAACTTAGAGAAAGCATATGAGAGGGTGCCTAGAGAGGAGTTGTGGTATTGTATGAGGAAGTCAGGAGTGTCAGAAAATTATGTAAGAGTGGTACAGGATATGTACGAGGGTAGTGTGACAGCGGTGAGGTCTGCGGTGGGAGTGACAGATGCGTTTAAGGTGGAGGTGGGGTTACATCAAGGATCAGCTCTGAGCTCTTTCTTATTTGCAGTGGTGATGGACAGGTTGACAGACGAGATCAGACAGGAGTCCCCGTGGACTATGATGTTTGCAGATGACATTGTGATCTGTAGTGAGAGTAGGGAACAGGTGGAGGAGACCCTGGAGAGATGGAGATATGCTCTAGAGAGAAGAGGAATGAAGGTCAGCAGGACTAAGACAGAACATATGTGTGTGAATGAGAGGGAGGATAGAGGAATGGTGAGGATGCAAGGAGTAGAGGTGGCGAAGGTGGATGAGTTTAAATACTTGGGGTCAATAGTTCAGAGTAACGGTGAGTGTGGAAGAGAGGTGAAGAAGAGAGTACAGGCAGGGTGGAGAAGAGTGTCAGAAGTGATTTGTGACAGAGTACCTGTGAGAGTGAAAGGGAAGGTCTACAAGAGGGTAATGAGACCAGCTATGTTATATGGGTTGGAGACAGTGGCATTAACAAAAAGGCAGGAGTTTGAGCTGGATGTGGCAGAATTAAAGATGTTAAGATTTGCACTGGGTGTGACGAGGGTGGACAGGATTAGGAATAAGTATATTAGAGGGTCAGCCCAGGTTGGAAGGTTTGGAGACAAAGCCAGAAAGGCACGATTACGTTGGTTTGGACATGTGCTGAGGAGGGATGCTGAGTATATTGGGAAAAAGATGCTAAGGATGAAGCTACCAGGTAACAAAGAGGAAGGCCTAAGATAAGGTTTATGGATGTGGTGAGAGAGGACATGCAGGTGTTTGGTGTGACAGAGCAAGATGCAGACGACAGGAAGAAATGGAAACAGGTGATCTGCTGTGATGACCCCTAACGGGAACAGCCGAACGAAAATGATGATGATGACATAAGCAAATGGACTGGTACTCCACAGCAGGATTTGTTAATTGAAGGGGTGCACTGAATGTATGCACCAAACCTGACCACGAGAAAGCAGCCCCAGACCTGTATTAGTAAACATGTAATTTATCAGCAGAAAGAGCTGAACCTGATAAAAATGTGGCAGAAATGAAAGTATTAAAAAAGTACAGTTGTGTACACTTACCATAAATGTAGATGTTCGAGTGTATTCACTGTTGCAGTCATTACATTTGGGTTATCTGCCTGCAGATAGCCCTCAGCCGGTCTGAATATTAAAGTCTTGGATTCCTGCTTCGGATGCTCTTTTTTCTTCCATGACGTCAGGTCATCAGGGGTATAAAACATGCAGCCGATGCCATTACATCAGTTTTTCTTGCCCCAGATGTCAGGTGCCCCCATAATGGGAAACAATTATATGTTAGGTTACACCTCCAACAAAAAGCAAATATACCAGAAAGCTTAAATACACCAAACAAGAAGGAAGGTAGAGCCAGAAGTCAGGGGGCTGGAGGGAGGGTAACCAGGACTACAACAGTGAATACACTCGAACATCTACATTTATGGTAAGTGTACACAACTGTACTATGTTCTTCATGTTGCACTGTTGCAGTCATTATATTTGAGTTGATTCCCAAAGCGAAGGAAGGGAGGAGGAATTTAGAGAGCATTAGGGCCAGCTATTAAGCCCTGCAAGACTGCAGTGGCAAAACCAGCTTTGGATTTAGAAAAAAATAGGCATGTGGTAATGCTTGGTGAATGCATGTACAGAGCTCCAGGTAGCAGCTTCTAGGATGTCCCTGGTAGGGACTCCTCTGAGGAAGGCTGTAGAGATAGATGCAGCCCTGGTGGAATGTGATCTTATCTCCTGTGGGGTCATTTTTCCATGGTGCTTATAGCACAAATGAATGCAATGGGCTAGCCATTTAGAAATGGTTTGCTTTGAAATGGCTTTTCCCGCTGCCCCTGCAGCAAAGCCAACTAGCAGCTGTTTAGATTTTCTGAGAGGCTTGGTCCTGTCCAAATAAAATTTAAGTTGTCTGTGCACGTCCAAAGAGTGCAGTATTCGTTCACCTTTGTTTTGTGGGTTCGGGAAAAAAGTAGGCAAATGAATGGGATGATTTAGGGCCACACTAGACACCACCTTGGGCATAAAGGAAGGATTGGTCCTGTGGGAAACCCTGTCTACATGTAAGATAATGAAGGACTCCACTGCCTTGAGGGCCTGTAATTCAGACACTCTTCTTGCTGAAGTGATGGCTAGAAGGAAGGCTGTTTTCCAAGAAAGGAATTTCAACTCTGCAGTTGCAGCTGGTTCAAATGGAGGGAGAGTGAGCTTTTCCAATACAAAGTTAAGGTCCCAGGCTGGAGTAGGGGCTCGCCTGGGGGGGGTTCTTAAATTTTTGGCCCCTCTGAGGAACTGCTTTAGCAGGGGGTGAGAGAAGAGGGGTGATTCAGTATTATAATGTGCTGAAATGGCAGAGGCATGAATTTTAATTGACAATCAGGATAGGCCCTTGTGGAGCATGTCTGTTAAATACTGAAGAATATGAGGTAAGCTGGGCACTGTTGTGTCCATCCCCTGAGTTTGGCTCCAGGAACAGTATCTTTTCCACTTTTCAACATAAGATTTTCCAGAGCTAGGCTTCCTTGCTCCCAGAATAACATCTAACACACCTGCTTACTGAGGGATGCTACTGGAGAGCTCGAGGGATTAGCCAGGCTGCAAGGTTCAGGGTTTGAAGCGGAGGATGCAGAATTTGGCCCACCTGCTGGGACAGCAGAGAAGGTGTCTGAGGTAGGTGCCATGGCTCCAGCAATATCATACTGCGCAAGCGGGGGTTACCAATGCTAACGTGGCCAGTGTGGTGCAATCAGTATTGTCCTTGGTTTGTCCTGTTTGATCTTTAGCAGAACCTTCAAGAGGAGAGGCAGAGGGGGAAAGGCATAAACCGAGAGGCTTTCCCAGGTAAAGGACAGGGCATCCACATTCCAAGCTTGACTGTGGGGAGTCCTTGTGTAGAATTTGTCCAATTGGTATTTCTGGGGGGGAGGCAAACAGGTCTATTTCTGGAGCCTCCCATTTGTTCCTCAAGAGGTTGAATATTTTTGGTTCCAGTTTCCATTCATGTGGGTCCATGAGATTTCTGCTTAGGTCGTCTGCCAGTGAATTTAGCTTGCCTGACAGGAATTGAGCTTGTAGGTGCACTTGGTAGTTTAAGGCTGTGTTCCACAGAGCCATGGCTAGTCTGCAGAGAGGGTATGAGTGGGTTCACCCCTGCTTGTTTATGTACCACATAACTGTGGTGTTGTCTGTCTTTACCAATAATTGTCCTGGAAGGATGTGGTCCTTGAAGGCTATCATGGAATTCTGTACAGCTAACACTTCTTTTTGGTTGATATGCAGGTGCATCTGACTTGGGTTCCATTTGTCCTGAATGCACTGCCCTGCCAAGTGAGCCCCCCATGCATAGTCTGATGCGTCTGCTGTTAGGGTTTGGGCGACAGGGAGTAAGATTGAAAGGGAGCCCCTTGTTGAGGTGGCAGGCCTCTGCCCACCAAAGGAACTTTGTCTTTATACAAAGAATGACAGGAATCCAGGTCATGAGAATGTTGGCACCATAGGCTTTTTAGATACCATTGCAGTTTCCTCATATGCAGTCTTGCATATGGAATTAGTAGAATGCAAGAGGCCATGAACCCCAGGGTTTGCAGAATTTTCCTTGCAGACAGCTGGGTCTTTGTGGCCAGTAGTTTGAAGTAGGCTGTCAAACTTGTTTCTCTGGCATGAGGATAGCCATCTGCAAAGTTGTGTTTAAGCTTGCTCCCAGGAATACAATCTGTTGGCAGGGTACTAGGTGAGATTTCTTTTCATTTATGGTGTACCCCAGCGAGGTAGATGTTCCATTACAAATGCCAGATGTTTTAATAGCAAGTCCTGGCTTTCTGCCTCAATCAGACAATTGTCCAAGTATGGGTATATTAGAATATTTCTCTGCCTGCAAAATGCAATGGCTGGAGCTAGACACTTTGTGAATACCCTGGGCACAGTAGATAAGCCAAAGGGAAGTGCAGAGAACTGATAGTGCATGGAGCCTGCTCTGAAGCGTAGGTATTTCCTGCAAGATTCCTTTATTGGAATGTGCAGGTAAGCTTCCTTAAGTCTAAGGTTGCCAACCAGGCATCTTTGCTCAGCATAGGGAGTAGCTGTTGAAGTGTTAGCATTTTGAATTTTGGGATTACCAAAAAGGTGTTTAGAATAGAGAGGTCCAGGACAGGATGCCAGGAGCTGTCTTTTCTGGGTATCAGGAAAAGTCTTGAGTAAAAACCTTGTCCCCTTTCTTCTGCTGGGACAGGTTGAATAGCCCTGATACTTAGAAGAGAGAGAACCTGCTGTTGAGCCTCTGCCCACTGATTTGGGGGTAGGCCTGACCAACCGTTTGGGATTGGTAAGGTGTGGAAGTGGAATCTGTATCCTTGGAAAACTATATTTAAAACCCATTTGTCCTGGGTAATGAGTTCCCAGTTTTTTGCATGCAGGGTGAGCTTTCCTCCTAAGGGAGCAGGCAGTTGAGCAGGGCTTGGAAGGGTTAAGTTTAAGTCATTGTGACATTTTTCCATAGGGGTGTCTTACTACTTCCAGCTTTGGAAGTGGGAGCCCCCCACTGCTTAGGCCTGTGTGTAGCCTGAGACTGTAACTTAGGTGGTCTGCTGTTCCTGGGTTTGGACTGAGAAGGCCTGGAAGAGACTGGAAAGGACCAATTCTTAGAAGGCCAATGCTTACTAAATCTGGGAGGCTGTACTTGCAGGAAATCTTTAACAGTTTGTACAGATTTAGCTTTTTCCTCCATCTTTTTAAGGACTTCTTCTGCTTTGTTGCCAAACAGGCGGTCTTGGTTTAAGGGAGCATCCAGTAATTTAGCTTTAACATGATCTGTCAAGTTTTGCTCCTTAAGCCAAGCATGCCTTCTAAGTACAGACCCTGTGACAGCAGCCCTGCAAGATGCTTCTAAAGAGTCAAAACCACATTGTAAAGTATGTTTAACTTGTTCAGCAGAATGCATTAAATCCGGTAATTCTTTATGTTCAGCACAGTCAGGAATCAACATAATCTTCTGTTTAAATAATCCCAGAATATGCTGCTGATACTTTATGAAATTGGCAATTTAAGGCCCTAATGGCCAAAGTAGCAGACGTGTATACCTTCTTACCTAGTCTGTCCAAGGCCCTGGAATCTCTATCAGAGGGGGTAGGGTTTTTGGCAGCAGTAGCCTTAATGCCCTTTGGTCCTTGGGAAATGGTCTCAGGATCCACAGTAGGATTCTTGAAGAGGAACTTGTGAGAGTCAGGTACTCTATAATACCTGTCAGGTTTTCTGGGAGCTGTAGGTAAAGTGTCTGCGGTCAGGCTAGATTCCAAGAAGGCATCATCTACAATGTCCAGAACAAGAGGGATAGCTAAAGACCTATGTTGAGGGAGGAGTAAGAATTCCCTAAGCCTCTTATTGGAGTCAGAGTAATCCTGGCTTTCCCAGTGGAAATGCTCCCTAAGAGTGTGCAAGGTTTCACCAAAAGAAAAATCTTCTGGAGGGGAAGCAGAGGGAATGGAATCCTCTGCATCAGAATCCTCATAGGTAGATAAGGGCAAATCCTGGTAATCAGAAGGAACAGAAATTTCAGAATCCTGATCAGAAGAATCAGAAGGAAAATCAGTTCTAGGTCTCTTAGAGGGGGAAGGCTGGCTTCCCCTAATTAAAGTAATAAGGCCTTCAGCCATTCTAAACATTTGTTTTGTAGGTATATGGGCCTGACCATGTGGTTTGGACGTCAGTTTTCTAGGCGTGGGTCGAGTTTTAGGCCTTGATGAAGAAAATGGCGTTGGTTTAAAATGCAAATCTGTAGGCCTGAATACACCTTCAGAAACCGGTAGCCGCTACGGACCCATCCAAGGTAGAGACATCTGCAGGTTCCATAGTCGAAGAAGCATCTCGCAGCATATCAGACTCCGAATGGGTGTCAGTAGAACCCTGCGAATCTGAAGTAGCGGGTATCAGGGACTGCGAAAACACCTCACTGAGTACCGGCGAACTGGCGACTAGCTTAACAGAAGTGTCGTCAGCAGTTTTGGACCTATACGGTCTGTCTCTGTCTTTATCCTTATGTTTTTTTGGAATATCGGTAGTCGGATAGCTTACCGAAGCTATTTCTGGATAGTTAAACCGAGTACCAAACTAATTTGCTGAGAAAATAGACCGACGAATAGTTTGGGGGTTGAATAAGGCACAAAACCATCAGTGAGGGACGTCGTGGTCTGGGCTTAAGCAAGGAATGCCATATGAATGAAAATCTTTATGAGGTATTTGCTTTCCACAGGTAAGACAATTGTTAACTTTACTGACATCGGTTAAGAGCAAGAAAAAGGATCCCCAACGTGGTACTTGGCTTTTTTTAGAAGACTTTGATTCTGAAACTCGAAAATGAAAATTTCAGGAGTTGGCCAACCGGCACTTGCAAACTGCTTCTGCTTCGGGCACCACGCGGCAAGAAAGACTGACGGTAATGGTGTCGGCTGCATGTTTTATACCCCCTGGCGACCTGACATCATGGAAGAAGAGATAGCATCCGATGCAGGAATCCAAGACTTTGATATTCAGGCTGGCTGAGGGCTACCTGCAGGCAGATAACCCAAATGTAATGACTGCAACAGTGAAACACGAAGAACATCTGGACAAAGCGGACTGCTTGAGGAAACTGGTTATTCACAGTACACCAGACAGACGAGAAGCAAATTCATGCCAGCAATTGGGGAATGTTGAGAGGCAGACATGAGACTGAAGCTGTATTATCCAGCTGTCTTCAGAATATTTTTTCCAGGAGTATCAAGACATTTTTGATGCAGAACAGGCTAAGGATGAAATAAAAAAGTTTAGCCAACAAAAAGTGAGCCAGCAAACAGAAGGGGACTGTAGTTCTCATTCTGACAATAAATCTCAGAGACAGACTTTCAATGTTCCAAAAGACAATGCTTGAGAGTAAATTGGACTTGAAGCAGAGTCTGGTGCTGGGAGATGGAGATGAATAGGAAAAAAACCCAGCAGCACTGAAATTAGTGAATAAGTGGGTACAGGGAAATGCAAAATTTAAAAATACAATGGCAAGCAGTACAGTGAAAAATAAAATTTGAAATTAATAAGAGATAGCAGTCGTAATATTTTAATGCATTTAATAGAACAGTGCACAAATTAGTTTTATTTAAAGATGGCTAGTACACTTTTGCTTAAGACTAAAAGATAACATTTTATGAAAGCATACAAACTGTTTTTCACATATGGAAGGGGAAAATGAATAAGAAAAGAACAGCAATTGATGTAAATGGGAACACAGGCTACAGCATGTGCTTTAGGATGGGAAGCCTTAATTTTAAGTTAAGTAAAGCTTATGGGTGCAGCTGTTGATTTGGGGCAATTGCTCCTATCTGGAGGGGTAAACTTCAATTTTTGAAGATGTACATAGTTGTGTTTATTTGCTCTGAGTGAATAACAGATGGGGTGTTTTGAAAATGTATTTGTTTTTTTTTTTTTTGTTTGAGGTCTTTCATTGAAACAAAATGTTGAGAAAAATGAGACATATGTTCAATGGAGATGAGAAGTACCAACTGTATAAAAGGTCAGCCTGCCAAACACTAGTGTGTACTTTTAACAGAAAAGTTAAAAATACACATTCAAAGAAATTGACATGTATAACAGGTGGGAACAGCAGCTTTTTATTAGAATGGCTAAGCTATCCTTGCTATCTTGGAAAGTAAATGGCCTTACAGGTATAGACCATAAAGAAAAGATTATTGAGTTACAGTGCAAATAACAATGTTGTAGTAGACACATTTGGAAAAAAATAAGCATGTGAATTTTACAAAAAAAGGTTTCAGGATGGATATTCTGCAGAATATCAGTGACAAAGGAAAAATGTGAGTAATTATATGGATTGCTAGAGGGGTTCTAATACTAACAAATGAGAAAAAAAGACAATAATGGTAGATTTGTGGCAGTAAGGGGCTAATGGCAAGGGAGGAGGATTACATTGGCATATATTTACATTCCACCAAAAAAACTGTTATTATGGAGCTTAAAAACTGGGAGAAATAATCATCTTTCAGCATGAAATACTACTTATAGGTAGAGACTGGAACGTGACTTGCAATAGTGAGGATGTATCAAGGGGACTGAGAAGGGAAAAGACAATAAAAAGGGTAAATTTCTGAAAAAAATTTATGAAAACATTTGGTAGGGAAGATGTGAATTCAGTGGTAGGATCTTGGACAGAATTTACATTATTTTCCAAGGTACAATAACTAGGACAGACTACATAAAATTATATTTTTACAAGAGCATGTACACTTAATTGAAAGCTTCAATAGACATCCAGTAACTAATTCAGATCACACAACATAGAAATCAAGATAAAAATGAAGGTTAATAAAGTAAAAACTGAGAGACTCCCACTCTCCCACCTAACTGTTAAAAAAGAAAGGAATTTAAGGAATGGGGAGTGGAAATTATTTGAGAGTTGTTAAGGATGACAGAAATACTTTCATTAGTTATAGCTAGTGAGTGGGATAAAATGAAAATGGAGTTTAAAAATAGGGTAGGAACAAAAGAAAAACAGACATGGCTATAAATAATAGGAATAACTTAGAGGTGCTGACAAAAAGATAAAGTACTGCAGAATAAGGGGAATCTTAAAAAATAAGAACATGTGTAAATGCAGAGTGCTAAAGAAAAAATAAAGGCATTTCTGGATAATATGCATGTTAAAGTGATTATTGTCTATAATAGGTCTTTTCAGGCTTGCTAGGTGTTGCTGAAGCACCTACCAAGGGGAGAAAACGCTGAGAGAAGAAAAGGAGCCACTTTTGTGATTTTAAGTATTTTCTTCTGATTTTTTGTTAAGTTTTACTGCTTTTTGCTAAAGTTTATATCTGTAACAATAACAGTACTTGGAACACATCTACAGCCTGTTTACTGCATTTCCTGTGTTGCACTTAATTTAAAATGTTTTTTTTTCTCTAAAAACTGCATTTTACCCGATTTTGGCCTAGCACTCAAGTGTGGGGTCATTTATTGCACTGTTGTGATTATTTGCTGCTTGTGTATCTCTGCTACCTTTAAACTACAACAAAACGAAAAAGAAAAAAAAATCTTGCTTTTTTCCCACTTTCTGAAAGTTAAGAAAGTTCAGTTACAGATTTGCTGTTCTGAACTGTTTGGAAGTTTCTAGAAGGCCAGTGCTTGCTTGGGATAAAGGGATCTCTCTCTCTTAAAACCCTACAACTGTCTTTTTGCACGGTTTTGCGCACTGAGCAGCATCAGGCAGCGCTGCCTAAACAGGTTTAAAGTATTCCAGGCTCCACAAAGTCTGCTCTTCACTTTTTCCCTTAGAACTGTTCAAACTCTCAAAGTAATCACTCTATTCTCTTTCTAAAGCCCTGCACTTGCTCAGCTCTTATAAGGAAACACTAACTAACTAAAGCACTTCACCCTCCTTGACTTCTCATAAGTATTAGGCTCCCGATTGGTCCTTCCTGAACAAGTGAAAACTCAGTTCCCTTCCCTAATCTGATCAGTAAAAAAACAGTTCCCTATACTAATCTGGTATGTCCAAGGGTCAGTTTCAAGGTTACTCTCCAGTCCAGCTGGTGAATCTGGGAATTTTGAGGCAATGTTACAATTGCCTTATGTACACAGACAACCCTCTCCTCCTTCCAACAAACTCTAATACATGTGAGGGATGCAGTTACACAGCCAAACTGGAGGCAGAGCTCTCTCAACCCAAGACTGGCACAGTCAGTCAGGAGGAGGAAAAGGTAACCACCCGCACCACAAATCCAGTCTCACACAGACCTATCGCATCTGCATACCCAACACATAAACACACAAAAACATACTCAGAGGCTCTAAATAAAAATCTGCCTAAACAGCAAAGACCTCCTAAGCAGATATCCAAGCAACAGCCACCCCTCAACGATACCCACAAATCACATATCTCACAAAATCAGTGTGCCTCACAGTCACAGCCCTTAAGGCCAAACACACCAAATACACTTGTTATAGGGGACTCTACTGTCTGGCACACTGACGTCCCGCTCACCAGACTGAACAAGGAGAAGGTCACTGTAAGCTGCCTGTCGGGTGCCAGGATCCGCCACATAACGCAAGCACTCAGGTCACTCCAAAGCAAGTACAAGTATGACTCCGTCATTGTCCATGCTGGTGTGAATGACCTGAGATGTACCTCCCTGGACTACATGAAAAGAGACATAGAGGAGCTCTCTGACCATGTAGCCCAGGCTGGTATGACCCTGACCTTGAGTAGCATCTTGCCCTCACCAAGAATGATGCCACAGTATAAAGACAAAATGATCAGTTTCAACAATTGGCTAAAGTATTGGTGTCATTCAAAGGGGATCCAGTGTCTGTCAGCCTGGGATGACATACTCGACAAGCCACATTGCTTCGCTAGGGACGGCTTGCACCTGTCACCCTTAGGCTTTCATATACTGGCCAAGGCTCTTGCCACCCCCATAGTGCCTTTTTTAGGCAAGGCTCAAAAGGATAAACCCACCTCCATAGACAACCCAAGGATAAAAAAACTAAAGGTAATGCTACTCAATAAACAAGGTAAACTTTTCAAAAACTGCCGAACCAAGAGCAAGAAGCTTCTGGCCAAAAAACCACCTCGTAGTTATTAAAACAATACTAGAATTTATTCGGTAACGAACACTAATGCAGATTAAACGAACACAAGTGCAGAATAAAAAACTTCTATAACATTAAGCGCTTTTCGTCATCCTAGATAGGGTGACTTCTTCAGATAAAACACACAATACAGCCTCCAGCTTATATACTCCACATTAAGTCGTGAAACAAATTATGATGTCATGATTAACTTAATTGCTACTGTTACTAATTAAGTTGTCAGTTCTTGAAATTTAAATGGGCAATAATGTTTGTTAGCTACTAGAAAATAGTATATAAACAAACTTAGTATTAACAAATATTCCTGCTCTATTCTGCCATTTAGACACTTTATCCTTTAAGAAGAATACTTTAAAGTGTAGGCTTTATTTGATCTACTCCTATATGTTGTTCTACAGGTGGGAATAGATCCTTATTTATGACCTTATAGTGATTATGTTAGAATTTCTTCTCATAAGAAAAAGGAAAGTATCTTTCACCTCTCAGAAAATCTTTTTCCTCTTACTGGATCCTTAAAGGGGAATGCTCCCTGAGTATTTTATTGGTTATATACTGAACTTGAATTATTTTATTTTATGGATTTGTAAATAAAATTATAACTTCCATAATTGTTTTAATGTTAATCACCCATTCAAAATTATTCTAGCAATCTTGAAATGGTACATTACCTAAGTGTACCTAGAGAATGCCCAGAATGAAAATAATTAAATGATGGTCTTGGACCGAAAAAGATGTTATCTATTCAAGCTTTTTAGCTTCAAGAGACATTGAATATTGCAATGCTCATTCAGTCCAGTTAACATTAAAACAATTATGGAAGTTATAATTTTATTTACAAATCCATAAAATAAAATAATTCAAGTTCAGTATATAACCAATAAAATACTCAGGGAGCATTCCCCCTTTAAGGATCCAGTAAGAGGAAGAAGATTTTCTGAGAGGTGAAAGATACTTTCCTTTTTCTTATGAGAAGAAATTCTAACATAATCACTATAAGGTCATAAATAAGGATCTATTCCCACCTGTAGAACAACATATAGGAGTAGATCAAATAAAGCCTACACTTTAAAGTATTCTTCTTAAAGGATAAAGTGTCTAAATGGCAGAATAGAGCAGGAATATTTGTTAATACTAAGTTTGTTTATATACTATTTTCTAGTAGCTAACAAACATTATTGCCCATTTAAATTTCAAGAACTGACAACTTAATTAGTAACAGTAGCAATTAAGTTAATCATGACATCATAATTTGTTTCACGACTTAATGTGGAGTATATAAGCTGGAGGCTGTATTGTGTGTTTTATCTGAAGAAGTCACCCTATCTAGGATGACGAAAAGCGCTTAATGTTATAGAAGTTTTTTATTCTGCACTTGTGTTCGTTTAATCTGCATTAGTGTTCGTTACCGAATAAATTCTAGGATTGTTTTAATAACTACGATGTGGTTTTTTGGCCAGAAGCTTCTTGCTCTTGGTTCCGTAATGCTACTCAATGCCAGAAGTCTAAACCTCAAGATGCACGCACTCAAGCCTCTCCTCAGTATGGAGAAAATCAATGTCTGTGTAGTAACAGAAACCTGGTTCAAGGCTCCTGAGAGCACCCCAGCACTACCAGGTTATAACTCATACCATGCGTTTCGGCCCCAAAACTCGGACCGAAGCACAAAAGGAGGGGGAGTATCTATATTCATCAAAGATACCTACACCTCCAGGTTAGTGGCACTGCACGAAGCATCGGAAACCATCCATGTGCAACTAACAGCGGGCAAAACTGCCTTTCAGTTTGTAGCCTGCTACAGAACACCCTCCCTATTACAGGAACCCCACTTGGCATTCCTGAGAACACTGATGAATATGAAGGTCTCTCCAAACACCATGTTACTGGGTGACTTCAACTACCCAAACATTGACTGGGAAAACTACTCAAGCCCAAACACCCTCGCCCAACGGTTCCTTGAATTTATAAACTCTAACGCGATGGAACAACTGGTCACCACTCCCACAAGAGGGAACAACATATTGGACTTGGTCATCACCAACATGGGGACTCTATGTTCCACACCAGAGGTAAACCCCTTACTGGTAAGATCAGACCATAAACAAATTTCCCTGGACATCCATATCCCGTCCCCACCCCCAGCCAAGGAAATCACTGTAAAGAATTTCTCAAAAGCCAACTTTGCACTTCTCAAGACTGAGGTGGAATCCTCCAAAGCCCCCGGGCCAGAGGATAATACAGCCCATTCTGCAGAATCCTTTACAAATGCATTCTATGAGCACCTGCAGGAATGCTTGGATCGTGCTATCCCAAATAAAACCAAGACTCACTCCTCCAAAAACAGGAGACCGGTCTGATGGACCCCAGCCATAAATAAGCTATACAACGGAAGGAGGAAGCTACTACATGACAGAGCAAAATCCCAAAAAGGGAAGGCATCTCTGATCAGTATTAGCAAGAAACTTCGATCCCTCATAAAATCATCAAAGGCCAGTTTCGAAAGAAAAAATTGCCCTAGACACTAAAGATAATCACAAGGCCTTCTTTAGTTATGTCAGGAATATGGGTGGAAACTCCCAGATATGCTCTGAATTGTTGCATAATGGTACAAAATATACTAAACCTACAGACATAGCCAACATCCTGGCAGACAGATTCAGCGCAAACTTCTCCCCCCCCTTCCCCCTCAAAGGAGCAAATGCCTATCCCAACTGAATGTAACCTCCCTGACATCACAGATGCACAGGTGAAAGCTGCCCTCTCCAAAGCAAAAAACACAGCATCTATGGGACCGGTCGGTGTCCCAGGCTGTGTCTTACACGAGCTCCAAGAAGAACTGAACCCTCACATTAAGTCACTCTTCAAACTTAGCCTTACTACAGGATATGTACCCAAAGAATGGCGTACAGCTTACAGTGGTCCCACTCCACAAAGGTGGTGCCACAATGGACCTCGGGAACTATCGCCCCATAAGCCTGACTAGTCTGGTCTGTAAAGCTATGGAGCGTATTATCATGGAACTCATAAACAAAGACATTGGGAGCCTCCAGACACTGGACCCTACCCAATTCGGCTTTGTTAAGGGCAGATCTTGCCTCTTAAACCTAGTTGATTTCTTTGAAACAGTTACCAAAGCCATAGATGAGGGCAAGGTAGTCCACACAGCCTACCTGGACCTCGCCAAAAGCCTTCGACACAATACCCCACTCGGGCATCATAAATAAGCTTACCAGCTTAAATATCAACCCCTATATCACAAGATGGGTTGCAAACTGGCTCAGAGATAGAACCCACATGGTCAGAATCGCAGGTGCCATGTCCGAATCCAAACCAGTTACAAGTGGCATCCCACAGGGCTCAGTTCTGGGACCTCTCTTGTTCGGTATATACTTCTCTGAGGTTCAGGCTAACACGGGGGGATTATGGCTGACAAAGTTCGCAGATGACTGCAAACTGGGGGCCATAATTGAATCTCCAGCTGACACAAGCATCCTCCAAAAGGGCCTTACAGAGACGGATGCTTGATGCCAGAGCCACGGCCTCAAGCTAAATGCTAAAAAGTGCATAGTCATCCCCTTTGGGAAAAACAAGGTGCCCACAAATTATCACATAGGTGGTAATCCATTAAGTACGGAAGAAGTAATTAGAGATTTGGGGACCAACGTAGACAGTAATCTCTCCTTTGATAATCACGTTGCCAAAGTGGTTAGAAAGACCTTCTATATAGCCCACCTTATCACAAAAGGGTTCGCATCTAGATCAAGAGGTCATTGTGCCCCTCTACTCGTCACTCATCAAGCCCATAATTAAATACAATGCCCCTTTTGGGATGTACCTTACCCGACACCTGCAGCAACTGGAGAGACCCCAAAAGTACCTCACCAAGAGGATCATGGGCTACAAACAGATGTCCTAGAGAGCTCGACTAAAGAAACTCCAGCTCTACTGAGTTGCTTACCGCCTACTTAGAGGTGATCTATGCCTGACGTACAAAGCCATGTCAAACCCAGAATTAATGGACATGCTCCTCCTCAAAAAATCCAAGTCCCTTAGAGCTACACGCTCCAGGGACTTAAACCTCAGCACAAAAATAAATAGGACATGCTGGAGGGACAGATTCATTTCCTAGAGGCTCCCCTCACTCTGGAATAGAATCCCAATTCATGTTAGACATAGCCCCTCGCTGAACCTCTTCAAGCGAAATCTGGACGCGTGGATGGGAAATCGCAAATTCACCCCTGGAATCTCTTCTGTGTCCCTGCTAGACAGAGGCACAGTAAACTAATCTTAAAAGGGTACCTTCTGGGACCTACTTTACAGAGGCACAGTAGGCTAATCTAATAGGGAGGCGGAAGCCAAATACACCCTGGACAGGCTTATAAATGCCCTAGGGCAGATAGCCTAGTATCTACCTATGAACCCATAGCTAAAAGAATGGCAGCTGTGTTTCCAAAACTGATAGATATGGATCAAGTTGGTTTTGTGGAGGGGAGACAAACATTTGACATCAAATGAACAATGAGATCCACTGGGAAGCATAACTTATGAAAATGCTGCTGTTGTTAATGGCATTTGTATTCCCTGGTGCAATAAGATTTATTAGGAGGACATATGAAGGATCAGAGTCAATCATTAAAGTGGGATGATTCCTCTCTGATAAGATGCGTTTGAAGAGGAACCAGGCAGGGGTATCCTCTTTCCCATTTATACGCTTTACATTTAGAACCATTGGCAAAGAAAATAAGGAATTCAGAAATGCAAGGATACAATTGGTAGGATAATCATAAAAAGGTGGCTTTATAGCAGATGCTATTATTTTGTACCTGACAAATCTAGAAAAGGACATCTCAGTGTTGTGGAACACTTAGAGATATTTTCAACTCTTTTCAGGATATAAAATTAATGAATATAAAACAAAGGTTATAACCATAAATTATGT
The DNA here is from genome assembly GCF_019279795.1 of Protopterus annectens. Classification (NCBI taxonomy): domain Eukaryota; kingdom Metazoa; phylum Chordata; order Ceratodontiformes; family Protopteridae; genus Protopterus; species Protopterus annectens. The sequence goes on from NC_056732.1 coordinate 1,340,478,393, forward strand.
ACATACACATGAATTGGTTCAGCAATACCCATAACAACATGATAAGATGAAGTATTTAACAGTATGGATTAAAAAGACTTCTGTTATGGCATCTAAGGATATGTTGGAAGAGTCTATGCAAAACATAATACAAAAACTGAGAAACCGGAAGCTCTTTTTTATAGATATGGATAATAAGATAAAAGCAGTGAAAATGTTTTTAGTCCCTTTAGTTTTATGTATGTGTTAGGCATATTTTTAGCAACCAGACTAGAAGTTATAATAAAGAGTTGGAGGAATTTATCTGCTAGAGGAAGAGGACACGAGTTAAGTGGAATAAGCTGATCCTTCCAGTAGAGTAAAGTGGTTTACAGTTACCTGATTTAAAGGGATATTTCTGAGTTATACAGCTAAGACTTGTATACATAACACAAGCAGGAGGTTACAATCCAAAATGGAAATGGATGATGATGATGATGATGATGATGATGATGATGATGATGAAGCAGTGGGGAATTTCAAGAAAAAGAGAGACTGTGGAATTTTGGATACAAATCCTTAAGGACTATAACACCCATACAGGATACTATACTCAAAGTAGCAAAAAGTATTTTAAGAACAAAAAGCCAACATGAGAATGGAGAAATGCGATTTTGCCAACAGGGGTGACTACAAGTGGGGGTACATGAAATAGGCAAGAAGGGGCTGGAGTTTAATGTAGAAAAATGGCAAAGGAACTAAGGTATTGGGAGCAAATAACTAGAGAAGGAAAGTTAATAGAGTGGGATGAGGCCAAGAAGCCTTCCCTCCTGGGGATTGGTTATCAGAGTATAGGCAAGGAGAAAGGAAAGGGGAATATTAAGTGAAAAGCTTTTATCCCATTCTAGAACAGAAGGTGATTTTAAAAAAGCAATAATTTGTAGGACAAATGAAATATTGAATGATAACTATAAGAATCACAGGAGGTTAAAAAAGACTGGAAAGTAAGCCTGGAAAAGCAATTTTCAAGAAAACAATGCAAGGGTAACTTTACACATTACTAGAACCTAGAAGCAATCAATGAATCTACAAATGACTGCCATTCTGCAGAAAGGTTGATTCCCAAACAAATAACTGGTGCCAAAATAACAGACTGAAACTAAATCTCAAAAAAATGCATTACTATATCCTTTGGGAAGTCATCTATCCCAAGGAACTACCACATTAATAATACACCCCAGAGAGCTGACCCAGTTGTTTGGGTTTTGGGAACTTATGCGGACAGTGACTTAACTTTTGACCAACGTGTTCATCAAGTCCTTCTACATTGCAAAGCTTATAAATAAAGCGATTGTGTCTAGCACTAGGGATGTCATTAGCCCCCTTTACTCAGCCCTTATTAAGCCAATCATTGAATATGATGCCTCCTTTGACATGCATCTATTCAGACACAAGTAACAACTTGAACAGCCATTTAGATACCTTACTAAAAGGATACAACATGTCTTACATGGACTGACTCTAAGCTTGTCACAGTACACGATATCCAACAGACTGCTAAGAGGTGATCTGTGTCTGGCATACAAGGCATCCTCTAACCCAGTACTGATGAAGTTACTGCACAGTAAGCAAGTCAAATGCCATCAGAAATACTTTGTCAAGTAATACAAACCTCTTGTACAATATCAACAGAATGGTTTGGAGGGACAGCTATGTCTCACACAGGATATCACTGCTCTGGAACAGAGTCCCCATCCACATAAAACAAAGTTCATCCCTGTCCATATTCAAGCACACCTTGGATCTATGGATGGGAAATACAAAATTTACCCCAAGACTGCCCCCGTACTAATAATGGACACAGGCAGCTACTAGATGCTTTACCCCATGCATGTGTCCCCTCAAATTATCTATGATATGATCTTAGTTATTCTCATTAGTGTTAATACAGAATTATTGACCATGGAATGGGTAAGGCCAGTCTCTAACCAAATGGGGTAGGTTAATTTGAGCACAAAAGGGAAAGTGGATAGGTTTAAAACTGCCCTCAAGGTCAGATAGCCTAGTACTTACCTATGACTCTATAAAGGGCATATGCTTGGCTCCCAAGTATGCAACAAAGTCTAGAAGGTTTAGGATCATCGCTTAAGAAGTGTTTGCATACGTATTTTTATACTGTTAGCAGACTTCAAATAATCTTTCCTCAGGTAGACAGCAAATGTTGGAGGTATAATAGGAAAGAAAAAGGTAACTGGGAACATAAAATTTGGGAGTGTAATGAGTTGGCAGACTTAAAACATTCTCTGCAGAGTATGCTGTCAGAAATACTGGGTGAGAAGATTGCTGTAACTAAGAAAATGATTCTTTTGAGCTGACACACAGGGTCTAAATTGCCTAGATATAGTATAGCCTTATTAAGTGCAATTCCGTTGGCGGCCAAAAAATGCAATTACTAGAAAATGGAAATCAGCTCATAAATCAACTGTATCTGAATTACTGAATATTATAAGTCAGGTAAAAGAAAGTACAGTTGTGTACACTTACCATAAATCTAGATGTTCGAGTGCATTCACTGTTGCAGTCTTTCCATTTGGGTTATCAGCTTGCAGTAGCCCTCAGTCGGCCTGATTAACAAAAGTCTTGGGTCCTGCGTCGGTTGCTGTCCCTTCTTCCATGACGTCAGGTTGTCAGGGGTATAAAACATGCAGCCGACGCCATTACATCAGTTTTTCTTGCCCCAGATGTCAGGTGCCTCCCAATGGGTAGCAATTAAATCTATAAATACAAGGATATACCTCCAACAGAAAAGCAAATACACCAAAAAGCTTTTAGAGCATAGTAAGTGAGAGTAGAGGTATAGCCAAAGGAAGAAAAGGGGGCTGGAGGGAGGGTAACCAGGACTGCAACAGTGAATACACTCTAACATCTACATTTATGGTAAGTGTACACAACTGTACTATGATCTTCGTGTTTCACTGTTGCAGTCATTACATTTGGGTAGAATCCCAAAGCTAAGGTTGGGAGGAGGAATTTAAACAGAATTAGGACCAGCTATAAGGCCCTGCAAGACTGCAGTGGCAAAACCAGCCCTGGATTTAGAGAAAATTGGCAAATGATAATGCTTGGTGAAAGCATGTACAGAACTCCAGGTAGCAGCTTCTAGGATGCCCCTAGTAGGGACGCCCCTGAGAAAAGCTGCAGAGGTAGATGCAGCCCTGGTTGAATGGGGTCTGATGCCCTGTGGAATAGGTTTTCCATGGTGCTTATAGCAGAAATTAATGTAGTGGCCTATCTATTTTGAAATGGTTTGTTTTGAAATAGCTTTCCCCTCTGTCCCTGCAGAAAATGCCACCAGCAGTTGTTCAGATCTCCTTTGAGGTTTAGTCCTGTCCAAGTAGAATCTAAGCTGTCTGTGCACATCTAAAGAGTGCAGTATCCGTTCCCCTTTGTTCTGTGGGTTAGGAAAGAAGGTAGGCAAATGAATGGACTGATTAAGAGCCACACTGGATACCACCTTGGGCATGAAGGAGGGATTGGTTCTGAGGGACACCCTGTCCGCATGAAAGATGATGAAAGGTTCCACTGCCATAAGGTCCTGTAATTCAGATACCCTTCTTGCAGAAGTAATTGCCAAAAGGAAAGCCATTTTCCAGGAAAGGAATTTTAAATCTGCAGTAGCAGCTGGCTCGAAAGGAGGAAGACAGTTTCTCCAAGACAAAGTTAAGGCTGGAGTTGGAGCTCTCCTGGGTGAACTTAAATTTTTGTCCCCTCTGAGGAACTGCTTGAGCAGTGGGTGAGAGAAAAGGGGAGGCTCTGTGCTATAATGAGCTGAAATGGCTGAGGCATGAATTTTGATGGAGGAAAAAGACAAGCCCTTATGAAGCATCTCAGTCAAGTATTGTAGAATCTGAGGTAAACTGGGCACTGCTGTGTTCATTCCTTGAGATTGGTTCCAAGCACAGAATCTTTTCCATTTTGCAGCATAAGATTTTCTAGTACTAGGCCTCCTTGCCTCTAAAATGATATCCATCACTGATTTACTGAGGGATGGTAAAGGAGAGATTAGGTAATTAGCCAGGATGCTAGGGTCAGGGTTTGCAGATGAGGGTGTAGAATCTGGTTCTCCTGCTGAGACAACAGGGAAGGAGTCTGAGGCAGGTGCCATGAAACCAAGCATGACACACTGCGCAAGAGTGGGTACCAGTGTTGTTGAGGCCAGTCTGGTGCAATTAAAATCGTCCTTGGCTTGTCCTGTTCGATCTTTAGTAGTACCTTGGAGAGCAGAGGCAGAGGAGGAAAGGCATACACGGATAGGTTTTTCCAGCTAAAGGATAGAGCATCCACTTTCCAAGCTTGCTTGTGGGGAATCCTTGTGCAAAATTTGTCCAGTTGATGGTTCTGGGGGGAGGCAAACAAGTCTATATCTGGGCTCCCCCATTTGCTTGTCAACATGTTGAAAATCCCTGGTTCCAGTTTCCACTCGTGTGGGTCCATGAGGTTTCTGCTTAGTCCGTCTGCCAGTATATTTAGTTTTCCTGGCAGGAATTGAGCTTGTAAATTCACTTGGTAGCTCAAGGCTGTTTTCCACAATGCCATGTCTCGTCTGCAGAGGGGGTAAGAATGTGTACCCCCCTGCTTGTTTATGTACCACATGACAGTGGTGTTGTCCGTCTTTACCATTAGTTGCCCTGGATGAATGTGGTCCTTGAAGGCTGTCAGAGCATTCTGTACAGCTAACAATTCCTTTTGATTTATATGCAGGTGCATTTGACTTGGGTTCCATTTGCCCTGAATGCACTTCCCTGCCAGGTGAGCCCACCATACATAATCTGATGTGTCTGTTGGTAAGATTTGTGCGGCAGGGGGTAATGTGAATGGTAGTCCCCTGTTTTGGTGGCAGGCCTCTGCCCACCACAGGAACTCTAGCTGTAGGCAAGGTATGATAGGAATCCTTGCTTCCAGATCCTGTGAATGTTGACACCATAGGCTTTTGAGATACCATTGTAGTTTCCTTATATGCAGCCTTGCATATGGAATTAGAAGAATGCAGGATGCCATGAACCCCAAGGCTTGCAGTATTTGCCTTGCCGATAGCTGGGTTTTTGTGGCCACTTGTTTGAAGTAAGTTGTCAAATTAATCCGTTTCTCTGGCGTGAGGAAAACCATCTGGGAAGTTGTATTCAAACTTGCTCCCAGGAATATAATTTGTTGACAGGGTACCAGGTGGGATTTCTTTTCGTTTTTGGTGAACCCCAGACAAGTCAGTACCCTTTGAACAAAGGCCAGATGATTCAAAAGAATGTCCTTGCTTTCTGCCTGAATTAGACAATCGTCCAAGTATGGGTATATTTGAATATTTCTTTGCCTGCACAATGCAATGACTGGAACTAGGCACTTTGTGAATACCCTGGGCGTAGTAGATAAGCCAAAGGGCAGTGCAGAGAACTGGTAGTGCATGTAGCCTGCTTTAAAACATAGGTATCTTCTGCAAGACTCCCTGAAAGGGATGTGTAAGTATGCTTCTTTTAAGTCTAGTGTTGCCAACCATGCATCCTTGCCTAGCATAGGAAGCAGCTGGTGAAGAGTCAGCATTCCGAATTTTGGAATCACCAGAAAGGTGTTTAGAATAGAAAGGTTCAGGATAGGACGCCATGTACTGCCTTTTCTGGGAACCAGGAAAAGTCTTGAATAGAAACCTTGTCCCTTTTCCTCTTCTGGTACCAACTGAATAGCTCCCATGTTTAAGAGAGAGAGTACTTGATTTTGGGCCTCTGCCCACTGATTTGGGGGTAGATCTGGCCACCTGCTTGGTGTTGGTAACCTGCAGAAATGAAATCTGTATCCTTGGGACACTACATTTAAAACCCATTTGTCCTGGGTAATGAGTTTCCAGTTTTTGGCCTGCAGACCAATCTTTCCGCCTATGGGGGCATTCAGTTGGGAAGTGCTTGGAAGTTTTAAAAGCAAGTCATTGAGACAGTTTTCCATAGGGGGGATTCTTACTACTCCCAGGTTTGGATGCGGAAACCCCCCCCCCACTGCCTAGTCTTGTGTGTCCCTTGGAACAGAAACCTGGGGTTTCTGCTGTCTGGGTTTGGCTTGAGAAGACCTGGAGGGGGATGTAAAGAACCAATTTTTAGAGGGCCAGTGCCTACTAAATCTAGGAGGCTGAACTTGTAAGAAATATTTAACAGTCTGCATAGATTTAGCTTTATCTTCCATCTTTTTAAGAACTTCCTCAGCCTTGTTGCCAAACAGGCGGTCCTGATTTAAGGGAGCATCCAACAATTTAGCTTTAACATGATCAGGCAAAGATTGCTCCTTAAGCCAAGAATGTCTTCTGAGCACAGACCCAGTAACAGCAGCCCTGCAAGAGGACTCTAATGAATCAAATCCACATTGCAAAGTATGTTTTCCAACCTGTTCAGCAGAATGCATTAAATCCTGTAATTCTTTATTTTCAGCTCAGTCAGGAAATAACATCATTTTCTGTTGAAGCAATCCAATAACATGTTGTTGATATTTTAACATATGAAACTGGCAGTTTAAAGCCCTAATGGCCAAGTTGCAGAAGTGTAAAAGTACAGTTTTGTACCTACCATAAATGTAGATGTTCGAGTGCTAATACAGCTGCAGTAATCACAGATGGGTTTTCAGCCGTCAGGCGGTCCCTCGGTCGGCCGAATTCCAAAGTCTTGGTCCGGCGTCGGTTGTCGTCGCTTACTCTTCTGACGTCAGTAAGGCCAGAGTATATAAGACACAGCCGACGCCATGTTCTTCAGTCTTTCTTAACCCAGATGTCAGGTGCCCCCGAAAGGAAGGCAATACATAAATAAGGCTTATCTACATATGCAGGCAATGCAATGTAATGCAAAATCAGTGTAAGCAAGCAAATAAAACATAGCAGGATAACCCAGTCAGGTGGTATGAAGAGGTTGTTAGGCCCCATGCCTTTACCAAGTGGGGAAGGAGGGAGGGAAACCTGTACTGCAGCTGTATTAGCACTCGAACATCTACATTTATGGTAGGTACAAAACTGTACTATGTTCATCGTGCATACAGCTGCAGTAATCACAGATGGGTAGAGTCCCAAAGCTATGCATAGGGTGGTAGGTACTATGAGGAACTGGGTTGAGCCAGAATGCCCTGCAAAACAGCAGTGGCAAAGCCTGCTCTTGTTCTGGAATATAAGGGTAGGTGGTAGTGTTTTGTGAAGGTATGTACAGAACTCCAAGTGGCTGCCTCCAAAATATCCTTAGTAGGGACGCCTCTGAGGAAGGCTGTAGAGGTGGCTGTGGCCCTGGTGGAGTGAGATCTGATACCAGTAGGGACAGATTTCCCATGATAGGAATAAAGTACAGTTTTGTACCTACCATAAATGTAGATGTTTGAAGATCCACATTGCTGCAGTCCTTAAATATGGGTAGTCCGCTGTCCTCGGTCGGCCCGAATACCAAAGTATTAGGCTGACGTTGGTCATGGCGCTCAGATCTGACATCAGAGCGTCAGGGTATAAAAGCGCATGACCGACGTCATATCCTCAGTCTTTTCTTGCCCCAGATGTCAGAAGGCCCTAAAAAGAAAGGCCACAGCCCAAAAACAGGATACCTCCCAAAAACATGCCCAATAACAACCATCACCCAAACCATATAACCATGCCAAACTACAGAGGGGAAGGAGGGAGGGTAAATTGGACTGCAGCAATGTGGATCTTCGAACATCTACATTTATGGTAGGTACAAAACTGTACTATGTTCTTCATCTCACATTGCTGCAGTCCTTACATATGGGTAGAATCCCAAAGCAGAGGTAAAGGGAGGATGGCAAAATCATAAAGCATTAGGGGCTGCTAAAATGCCCTGTAATATTGCAGTGGCAAATCCAGCCCTAGACTTAGAATAAAGAGGAAGGTGGTAATGTTTAGAGAAAGTATGTACTGAACTCCAAGTGGCTGCTTCCAAAATATCTTTTGTAGCTACCCCCCTTAGAAAGGCAGTAGAAGTGGCAGTAGCTCTAGTGGAATGAGGTCTGATTCCAGCCGGAATCTCCTTACCATGATGGGAATAGCAGAAAGAAATATAAAAACCAATCCATTTAGAAATAGTTTGTTTTGACACAGGTTTTCCCTGAGAACCCAAAGCAAAAGAAACAAACAACTACTGAGACTGCCTGAACCCTTTGGTTCTGCTCAAATAATAACGCAACTGCCTGTGAATATCCAAAGTATGCAAAATCTTCTCCCCTTTATTTTGGGGGTTTGCATAAAAAGTAGGCAAATGAATAGTTTGGTTCAAGGCCACACTAGAAACCACTTTAGGCATAAAGGAAGGATTAGTACGCAAAGATACCCTATCCTTATGAAAAATCAGGAAAGGTTCCACTGCCATAAGGGCCTGTAATTCAGAAACCCTTCTTGCAGAGATAATGGCCAACAAAAAAGCAGTCTTCCATGATAAATACTTTAACTCGGCAGTAGCTGCAGGCTCAAAAGATTGTAGAGTAAGTTTTTCCAACACAAAATTGAGATCCCAAGCAGGAGTAGGAGCTCTACGTGGGGGTCTTATGTTCTTTGCCCCTCTAAGAAACTGCTTAAACAAAGGATGAGAAAATAAAGGAGGGTCACAGTCATAGTGAGCAGAAATGGCTGCAGCATGAACCTTTATCGAGGAGAAAGACAAACCCTTGTCCAATAACTCAGTAAGATATTGAAGAGAAATACTTAAATCAGGCTTGGAAACATCAAAGTCCTTCGCTTTGCTCCAAATAAAAAATCTCCTCCATTTATCAGCATAAACTTTCCTTGTACTAGGCCTTCTGGCCTCCAAAATAACATTCAAAACTTGTTGTGGAAGCTGAGACCCTCCAGGGTCTAAAGCAGAATATGCCAGGCTGTTAGATGCAGAGACTGAATCTTGACATTGAGGAAGTGATTGTCCTCCTGAGACAAAAGATGCGGAATCAAAGGCAGAGGCCATGGAGGCTCCCCGTACTAAACTCCTCAGTAGTGGGTACCAGTGCTGTCGAGGCCAATCCGGCGCTATCAGAATCATGGATGGCCTGTCTTGTCTGGCCTTCAAGAGTACCTTGGGAATGAGAGGCAGAGGTGGAAAGGCATAGACATGAAGATTGCTCCAACTGAATGATAGAGCATCCACCTTCCAAGCTGTGGGAAGAAACATTTTTGTGCAAAGCTTTGGCAACTGGTAATTTAGTGGAGAAGCGAACAGATCTATGTCTGGAGTCCCCCATAACACTGTCAACTTTTGAAATACATGAGGATCCAGTTTCCACTCGTGAGGATCCACTACTTGTCTGCTCAACACATCTGCTAAGGAGTTCTGTGCTCCTGGTAGAAACCTTGCCTGAAGATTGAGGTGTAAACTGAGAGCAGTCTCCCACAAAATCATCGCTTGCCTGCAAAGAGGGTACGAATGGGTTCCCCCTTGCTTGTTGATGTACCACATGACAGTAGTGTTGTCTGTTTGAATCAACACCTGCCCTGGGAGAAGTAAATCCTTGAAAGCCATCAATGCAAATTGGACTGCTAACATCTCCTTCAAGTTGATATGCAAATGTTGAAGTCTGACAGGCCACGTGTCTTGCACCCATTTTCCATGGAGGTGTGCTCCCCAAGCCTTGTCTGAGGCATCTGTCGTTAGAATCTGACTCGCCTCTGGTCGGGTCACAGAGAGTCCCTTGTTTAGGTGACATTCCTGAGCCCACCACAAAAATTCCTTCTGAATGCAAGGTATTATCTGAATGACAGTGTCTAGATCCTGGCAGTGTTGTGTCCATACATTTTGAGATACCATTGAAGCTTCCTCATATGCAGTTTGGCATTGGGAAGCACCAGAATACAAGATGCCATGAACCCCAAGGCTTGAAGGACTGTCCTTGCAGTCAGCCTGGACTGTAGAGACATTTGATGGAAATAAAGAGAAAGGCTTCTTTGTTTGTCCGAGGTCAAAAAAGCCATCTGGGAAGCTGTATTCAGTCTCACACCCAGAAAGCACATGTCCTGAGAGGGTACTAGACTGGACTTTGTTTCGTTCACAGAATACCCTAGGCATCTTAACACTACCATCACATACTGTAGATGATGAAGAAGTTCGTCCTTGTCTTGTGCAATAATCAGGCAATCGTCCAAATAAGGATAAATCTGTATTCCTCTTAACCTGAAAAAGGCTATCACTGGAGCCAGAACCTTTGTGAACACTCTGGGCGCAGTAGATAAGCCAAAGGGCAATGCAGAGAACTGATAATGGAAATTTCCAGCCCGAAAACGTAGGTACCTCCTGCAACTGGGCCTGATAGGAACATGAAGATAAGCCTCTTTGAGATCCAGAGTTACCATCCAGTGATCTTTTCCCAGCAGAGGTAAAAGCTGTTGTAACGTCAGCATTTTGAACTTTGGAATGTCCAGATAAGTGTTGAGGATAGATAAATCCAAAATTGGTCTCCACGTGTTTCCTTTCTTTGGTACTAGAAACAGGCGAGAGTAAAATCCTAGGCCCACTTCTGACAGAGGAACTGGCTGTATAGCTCCTATTTGAAGAAGTATAGAAATCTGCTTGTGAGCCACTATCCTTTGCCGAGGAGGAACGTCTGGCATGCCTTTGAAAGGAGGCAATGTATGGAAATAGAACTTGTAGCCTCGGTTTATAATGTCCAACACCCATTTGTCCTGGGTGACTAAAAGCCAGTTTTGCTTGAAAAGTGCTAACTTTCCTCCCAAAGGAGCTGCCAGGCAAGAAGAATCTGGCAGCTGAAAATGCAGGTCATTGGGCCTGTTTACGAAAGGACTGGCCCCTGCCTTCACCTGCAGGTTGTGCAGGCGAACTCCAAATTCCAGGCCTGAATGTACTATGAGCTCTCCCCCTACCACGTCTAGATCTACCCCTAGACTGAAAATCAGAAGAAGGGTACGTCCACCCCTTAGTAGGCCAATTTCTACTAAACTTTGGAGGTTGCACCTGCAAAAAATCTTTAACAGTCTGCATAGACTTAGCCTTGTCTTCCATTTTCTTCAAAACCAACTCCACAGGGGGACCAAACAAAACTTCAGACTGTAAAGGGGCATCCAGAATTCTAGTTTTAACATGCTCGGACAAATTCTGATCCTTAAGCCAGGCGTGCCTACGAAGAACTGAACCAGTGGCAGCCACCCTAGAAGAGGCCTGTACAGCATCAAAACCACACTGCAAAGAATGCTTACCCACCTGTTCAGATACATGTACTAAATCCTGCAATTCTTTACACTCAATGCCCTCTGCCAAAGTATCCACTTTAGATTTTAGCTGAGAAAGGAGGAAATTCTGATACTTCAACATATGAAACTGGCAATTTAAAGCCCTCATTGCTAAAGTAGAAGAGGTATACACCTTCTTACCCCATCTATCCAAAGCTCTAGCTTCCTTATCTAGAGGAACCGGATTCTTAACAACAGAGGCTCTAACACCCTTAGGCCACTGACTAATAGTTTCCGGGTCCGCCCTAGGACTCTTATACAGATATTTATGAGCCTCAGGCACCCTGTAATACCTGTCCGGTTTAACTGGCGCAGGAGGCAAAGAATCTGGATTAAGTGAAGCCTCCGAGAAAACATCTTGAACAACATCCAAAACAGGAGGTATAGCCAAGGGTCTATGCTGTGGTAAAACGAGAATTCCCTAAGCCTCTTCCGTGAATCAGAGAAATCCTGTCCTTCCCACTTAAAATGCTCCCTCATGGAATGCAGAGTTTCTGAAAAAGAAAAATCCTCTGGAGGAGAAGCAGAAGGAGTGGAATCCTCTGCATCAGAATCCGAATAAGGGGGAAAATCTGGAATATCTTCAGCAGAAGACCCTGAGTCATCTGAGGCCTGATCCAAACTTTCCAACTCTGGCTCCACCCTGGGCCTCTTATCAGGAGGGGGCATAGAACCTCTAATTAAAGTAATAAAATCTTCTGCCATTTTAAGCATGTGCTTTCTAGGCACAGACCCTGAAGTGACACCAGAGGAAGGCAAAACAGACCTGCCCTTAGAAAAAGCCTTAGAAATAGTAGCAGAAGGCCTAACCACCTTAGGCATAGACGGGAGAACAGTAACCTGAGAGGCCCCTTCAGCCTGACCTGACTCCTGTGAGGCCACATCCTGCAAAATCAAAGCTTCCCCCTGAGACTCAACAGAAACTTCAGTCGGATTCACCTGTTCCACTGTAGCTTCTACAGGACCGGTGTCCGAAACGGACGAATCATCCTGTCTAGTTTTCAAAGATTTGTCTTTGCGCTTCTTCGTGGAAGCGGGCGTCGGAGGATCCAACGGCATATTATAATTACACCGCTTACCAAAGACTAACCTAGCGCAATCTAACCTTCGTTTGATGGTGCGCTTATTAAACCTAGCACAAAACCGACACCCGACTACGTCGTGCTCAGGTCCCAAACAAGGAATGCAAAGAGAGTGATAATCCCTATGCAGTATCTGTTTCCCACAAGAAATACAATTATTCACTTTTTCTGACATCCGGAATTAACTGAGGCAAGAAAAAACAAAAATATTCCCCAACGGGGTACTTAGCCCAACTTGGTTTCAGTCTGAAACTCAGAATACGAAAATTTCAGAACGCCGAACAGCACTTGCAACGCTGCTTCTGCATCAGACCATGCGGCAAAAAAGACTGAGGATATGACGTCGGTCATGCGCTTTTATACCCTGACGCTCTGATGTCAGATCTGAGCGCCATGACCGACGTCAGCCTAATACTTTGGTATTCGGGCCGACCAAGGACAGCGGACTACCCATATGTAAGGACTGCAGCAATGTGAGATGAAGAACATCAAAACCGTATGCAGTGGCCAATCCACTTGGAAATGGTCTGTTTGGTAACTGGTTTTCCTTGAGCCCCTACGGCATAGGACACAAAAAGTTGTTCTGATTTCCTGAAGGACTTTGTTCTGTCCAAATAATAACGTAGCTGCCTATGGATGTCTAAAGTGTGAAGCAGCCTCTCCCCTTTGTTTTGAGGGTTAGGATAAAAGGTAGGTAGGTGTATGGCTTGATTTAAGGCTACCATGGATACCACTTTTGGCATATAAGATGGGCTGGTACGAAGGGAAACCCTGTCCTGATGGAAGATGAGGAAGGGCTGCACCGCCATGAGGGCCTGTAGTTCAGAAACCCTACGAGCTGAAGTGATGGCCAGAAGGAAAGCTGTTTTCCAGGACAAATGTTGCAGATCTGTTGAGGCAGCAGGTTCAAAGGGAGGCAATGTTAATTTTTCTAGTATGTAATTAAGGTCCCAGGCTGGTATTGGTTGCTTCCTTGGAGGTCTTATATTCTTAGCCCCTCTGAGGAACTGTCGTAAGAGTGGGTGAGAGAATAAAGGAGGATCCGTGTTGAATTCTGCAGAAATGGCTGAGGCATGTATTTTTATGGAAGAAAATGAAAGTCCACTGTTCAGCAGTTCAGCTAGGTACTGTAAAACCTGAGGCAAGTTCAATTTTCTAGGGTCCTGGCCTCTTTTCTCATTCCAACAGCAAAACTGCTTCCATTTTGCGGAGTAAGCTTTTCTTGTAGATGGTCTTCTGGCCTCCAAAATGACATCCTGCACCTCCTTGGAGAGTAGGGACTGTTGTGGTGTCAAGGAATTTTCCATGCAGCGAGGTTGAGTGTTTTCAGCTGACTGTGAAGAGTTTTGTAGCTGTTCTGAGTCAGTAGGAGAGGCATTAGAGGCAGGGACCAGGGAGGAGTATGTGTTAGGCTCCTCAGGAGTGGATACCAGTGTTGCCTTGGCCAATCTGGAGCAATCAGTATCATCCTCGGTTTGTCTGTTCTTGCTTTCAAAAGCACCTTGGGCAGAAGGGGCAGAGGTGGGAATGCATAAACTGTCCATGCTGTCCAACTGAATGAAAGGGCGTCCACTTTCCAGGCCTTTGGATGAAAGGTCCTTGAACAAAAATTTTTCAGTTGATGGTTCCTGTGAGAGGCAAAAAGATCTATGCCTGGCCTCCCCCACGCTTGGATTATCTCTGTAAACACCTGAGGATGTAACTTCCATTTGTGTGGATCTGTCATATTTCTGCTTAGAGTGTCTGCCAGTGTGTTTTCCAGTCCTGGCAAGTACTGTGCTTGAAGTTCGATTTGTCTTTCCAGAGCCAAGTTCCAAAGAGTCATGGCTAGTCTGCACAAGGGGTATGAATGTGTTCCTCCTTGTTTGTTTATGTACCACATTACTGTGGTGTTGTCTGTTCTTATCAGTAATTGTCCTGGATGCAGGAAGTCCTTGAAAGCTGTAATTGCATTTATTACTGCTAGCATTTCTTTTTGATTGATGTGAAGGTGCTTTTCCTTTTGGGACCATCTGCCCTGAATGCACCTGTCCTTCATGTGCGTCCCCCAGGCGTAATCTGAGGCGTCTGTGGTTATGACTTGTTTTGCTTGAGGCTTGCAGAATGGAAGGCCTGTGTTTACTTGACATGCTTGGGCCCACCATAGAAATTCCTTTTGCAAACATAGAATTATTGGTATAATTGCTTCCAAACTGTGACTGTGTTGAGACCATAGATTTTTTAGGTACCATTGAAGTTTCCTCATATGCAGCTTTGCACATGGGATTAGAAGAATGCAAGATGCCATGAATCCCAGAGCCTGCAGGATTTTCCTTGCAGTAAGCCTGGTACTTTTTACTAGTGTTGTGAAGTACTGAGATAGTTGCCCTTGTTTTTCTGGCGTAAGATATGCCATCTGGGTGTTTGTGTCCAAGTTGGCACCCAGGAAGGTTATTTTCTGAGATGGTGTTAGTCTTGATTTCTCCTTGTTGATGGTATATCCCGGAGAAAGCAGTAACCGTGTCACATATGCCAGATGTTCCAGTAGTATGCGTTTGCTGTCCGCTTGGATCAGGCAGTCGTCCAGATAAGGGTAAATTTGTATCCCTTGAAGTCTGCAGTAGGCAATCACTGATGCCAGGCACTTTGTGAATACTCTGGGCGCAGTAGATAAGCCAAAGGGCAATGCAGAGAATTGATAGTGGATTGAACCTGCAAGAAATCTGAGGTATCTTCTGCAGCTTTGTCTGATTGGGACATGCAGGTATGCCTCCTTGAGGTCCAATGTTACCAGCCAAAACTCCTTGCCCAGCATGGGAAGAAGTTGCTGTAATGTGAGCATCTTGAATTTTGGCACGAGTAGGAATGTGTTTAGGATGGATAAGTCCAAAATGGGTCTCCAGTCGGTTTCTTTTCTTGGTACCAGAAAAAGTCTTGAATAAAAGCCTTGACCTTGTTGGTGTGTAGGTACCTTTTGTATAGCTCTCATGTTTAGGAGCTCTGAAATTTGCAGTTGTGCCACTGCCCTTTGATTTTGTGGCAGGTTTGGCATGCCTCTCATTTTTGGAAGAGTGTGAAAGTGAAATTGAAATTTGTAGCCTCTGTTTATAATGTCCAGTATCCATTTGTCTGTTGTGACAATATGCCAATTGCTTGCAAATAATGCTAGTTTCCCTCCCAAAGGTGCTGTCAGCTGAGACTTGCTTGGCATGGAAATGAGGGAGTCATTGGGTTTGCTTCCTGTATTGTTGTGCACTGTCTTCACCACCTCTTGGTGCTGGAGATTGCCATTATCTGCCTCTATATGATCCTTGTGATTGCCCTCTGCCCCTTGTGCGTCTGTATCTACCTCTTTGGGGCTTGTCAGTGGCTGGAAAGGACCAGTTTTTTGAAGGCCAATTTCTGCTGAAACGTGGTGGTTGGACCTGTAAGAAAGCCTTGACAGTTTGCATAGATTTGGCTTTTTCTTCCATTTTCCGTAGTATGTCCTCAGCATTAGTACCAAATAATACATCCTTTTGTAAAGGAGCATCAAGAAGTTTAGCTTTCACATGATCAGGTAAATTTTGTTCCCTAAGCCAGGCATGTCTGCAAATGACTGATCCTGTGGCAGCCGCTCTACTGGAAGCCTCTAGGGCATCATAACCACATTGTAAGGTGTGTTTACCCACTTGCTCCGCACTATGCATCATATCCTGTAACTCTTTTAAATCTGGTTGTTCAGGTTGAGACATTTTGTTCCTTAATTGTGATAACAGGTACTGTTGATATTTAATCATATGAAACTGACAGTTTAAGGCCCTCATGGCTAGGGTGGCCGAGGTATATACCTTTTTACCCCACCTTTCTAGAGATCTGGATTCCCTTTCTGCAGGGAGAGGATTCTTGGCAGTGGAGGCCTTTAATCCATTGGGGCCTTGTGAAATGGTTTCAGGGTCAGCATTATGGCCTTTGTAGAGAAATTGGTGAGAGCTGGATACTCTGTAATACCTATCAGGTTTTACTGGTGCAGGAGGCAGAGAATCAGGGTTAAGGCAAGCCTCTGAATAGACATCATCCAGTACATCCAACACAGGGGGTATAGCCAGAGGTCTGTGCTGAGGTAACCAAAGAAATTCCCCAAGTCTTTTCTTGGAATCTGAAAAGTCTTGGCCTTCCCAATGGAAGTGTTCCCTCAAAGTGTGCAAGGTTTCCCCAAAAGAAAAATCTTCAGGAGGGGATACAGAAGGAATGGACTGTTCTGCATCCGAATCCTCAAAAGGGGAGTAAGAGTGTTCCTCTGCATCAGAATGTTCTGATAAAATGGATCCCTGATCAGAAGAGGGAGATTCTTCCTCCACTCTGGGTCTCTTGTCAGGAGGGGGCTGAGAACCTCTGATAAGAGTAATTAAATCCTCAGCCATTTTAAGCATCTGTTTCTTAGGCATGGGTCCAGGAGATGGGCCCTGTGCAACAGGCCTCGTGGGATGCCTGGATGCTTTGGATTTAGTAAAAGCCTTTATTGAAAAAGAAGATGAGGGCCTAAATACACCATGGGTGGAGGTGGACCTGTCCACATTAGTAGGCTCGACATTAGCAGGGGCTTCGGTTGTAGTCTGGGAAAGGACCGAGGACCCAGCGGTCTCGGGTACAGAGAACACCGCCAAAGGAGTGTCTTCGGTAGTCAGGGACTGCAAAGCCGTCTCGCTGAGAACCGGACCACGTGTAGCCTCTTTTGGCGTGGTGTCGGCGGGGATCGCGGGTCTCGCGTGTCAGTCCTTTTCCTTGCGTTTTTTGGACAAAACGGTAGTCGGAGTGTCCGACGACATCTTATAATCAAAAGCTTTACCAAAGTAGTGTTGGGCGAACTCCGCCCGACGCTTGATAGTGCGTTTATTGAAGGTAGCGCAAAAGCGACAGCCCGAGACGTCGTGGTCTGGGCCCAAACAAGGTATGCAACGGGAATGGAAATCCTTGTGCGGTATTTGCTTCCCACAAGAAATACAATTATTAACTTTTTCTGACATCGGTCTGAGGCAAGAAAAGTTTCCCCAACGGGGTACTTAGCTTTAAAGAAGACTTTGGTTCCAATTTTTTCGTAATTCAGGAGCTGGCCGACCGGCACTTGCAAACTGCTTCTGCTTCGGGCACCGCTGCAAAAAGACTGAAGAACATGGCGTCGGCTGTGTCTTATATACTCTGGCCTTACTGACGTCAGAAGAGTAAGCGACGACAACCGACACCAGACCAAGACTTTGGAATTCGGCCGACCGAGGGACCGCCTGACGGCTGAAAACCCATCTGTGATTACTGCAGCTGTATGCACGATGAACATCTTTCTTACCCCATCTATCCAGCGCCCTGGAGTCTCTATCAGATGGGGTAGTATTTTTAGCAGTAGAAGCCTTAATGCCTTTGGGTCCGTGTGAAATAGTCTCTGGATCTGCAATAGGAGTTTTAAAAAGGAACTTGTGAGAATCAGGAACCCTGTAATATCTGTCAGGTTTTCTGGGAGCAGGAGGCAAAGAACCAGGGGCCAAACTAGATTCTGAGAAAGCATCATCAACAATGTCTAGTACAGGATGTATAGCTAAAGGCCTATGCTGAGGCAGGAGTAAGAAATCCCTAAGTCTCTTTTTTGAATCAGAAAAATCCTGGCTTTCCCAGTGGAAATGCTCCCTTAGAGTATGTAAGGTTTCACCAAAAGAAAAATCCTCTGGAGGGGAAGCAGAGGGAATAGAGTCCGCTGCATCAGAATCCTCATAAGTAGATAAGGGCAAATCCAGATCATCAGAAGAATCAGAAAAATCAGAATCCTTTTCAGAAGATTCATCAACAACTTCAGCCCTAGGTCTCTTAGAAGGGGCGGTTGGCTTCCTCTGATTAGAGTTATAAGATCTTCAGCCATTCTTATCATTTGCTTTTTAGGCATAGAGGCCTGAGCATGCGGCCTGGGTATCGGTTTCTTAGGCATGGTTCGAGATTTTGGCCTAAATGAAGGAGACATCGGTTTAATATGCAAGTCCGTAGGCCTGAATACACCCTCAGAAGCCGGTGCCTGCACAGTGGCTCTGGACCCATCCAAGGTACAGACATCCGCAGGTTCCACAGTTGAAGCATCTCGCAGCATACCGGACTCCAAATGGGTCTCAGTAGAGGCCTGCGAGTCAGAAGTAGTGGGTATCAGGGGCTGTGAAAGCACCTCACAGAGTACAGGTGAACTGGTGACTGGCTTAGGAGAAGCGTCGTTGGCAGCTTTGGACCTCGGCGGCCTGTCTCTGTCTTTATCTTTGCATTTTTTCAGAATCCCGGTAGTTGGAAGGCTAACCGACGACATTTCTGGATAATTAAACCGAGAACCAAAATATTTAGAAGTGAAAACATACCGACGATGGATAGTGCGCTGTTTAAATAAAGCACAAAACCGACAGCAAGGTACGTCGTGGTCAGGGCCTAGGCAAGGAATACAGTAGAGTTTATAGATAGAGTTTATAGAGTTTATAGAGTTTATAGATTACTACTAGGCTAATTGTCCTTGAGGGCCATTTTAAGCCTAGCCAATTACCCCATGTGAGAATCAAACTCTGAACCTTGTGTTTGTAAGGTAAACACCTTAACCGTTATGCCAACCGAATGAAAATCTTTGTGAGGTATTTGCTTTCCACAAGTAATGAAATTATTAACTTTTACTGACATCGGTAAGGAGCAAGAAAAAGTTTCCCCAAAGGGGTACTTAGTTTTAGTTGAAGACTTCGGTTCTGAAACTCGATAATGAAAATTCCAAGAGTCGGCTGACCGGCACTTGCAAACTGCTTCTGCTTCGGGCACCGCACGGCAAGAAAAACTGATGTAATAGTGTCAGCTGCATGTTTTATACCCCTGATGACCTGACGTCATGGAAGAAGGGACAGCAACCGATGAAGGACCCAAGACTTTGTTAATCAGGCCGACTGAGGGCTACTGCAAGCAGATAACCCAAATTTAATGACTGCAACAGTGAAACACGAAGAACATCTGGAAGAGGGATCTTTAGAAAAGGGAATAAGCAAATTACATAGAAATAAATGGAAATTGTGGGAACAATATATGCAGAAAAATGTTCAGGAATAGAAGGAATGAGCATACCTCTCAAGTGTACCTCATTACGAGGAACGTACCTCATTTGGGGTCTTAAAAAGTTCATGTTCCTCGAAGTTCCTCAAAGTTCCACATTGAAAGACTGTCACACATTCAGTGGTAGGAATTTTTTTAAGTGAAATCCATTGTAAATAGAAATGAATCATATTAATTCATTAAAATATCTTCTTTATAAATAAAACCAGCATATTTTAACCATCCTATGACCTTCCTAGTTGAAGTTGTTAGTAAGCCATTAGTATGTGTTCCACATTTTGCACATTTGTTCCACATTATGAGGGCTAGTGTTCCTCACTTTGGAGTTGGAATGTTGAGAGCTATGGGAATGAGGTTTAAGGGAGGGCAGGAATTCAGCAATTTATGTAATGTTGGACTGATGACCGTGACTAGGAAAAAAAAGAAGATTTGTGACAATATATATAAATGGAAAATATGTTAATATGCTGTTTTCTTTTCTTCTAATGAATGTTTGCCTGTGCCTTAAGTGATAATTTAATAAAGGTGTTTAAAGTTACTGTGTGACTAGAAGGAAGATATTACAATATTGTATATGTTTCTTAGACTGCAGCTGAACAACAGAACTTGTTAATTTAACACTTGTAGATAGCACTGAATTGTATTAAGATTACAAGCTGTTTTTGCTACGCAGAACGTTGTAAATACATACTCTCCTGTGTATATATATATATATATATATATATATATATATATATATATATATATATACATCTCGGGATATATAAAGATATCTTAGTACAATTTTCCAAAGCAACAGCTATTTACACACACACACACACATATATATATGTGTGTATATATATATATATATATATATATATATATATATATATATATACATATATATATATATATATATATATATATATATATATATATATCCTAGTTGGATATTAAAGAAAGTCAAGCACAAATGTCTAAGTTGTACCACCATAACTCCATAACCATAAAACTTAGCAGTGACATCCACACAAACCCAAGCCAAACTCAGCATATACATGCACCACA